>NW_027053257.1:0-43000 GCF_011386835.1 Chrysemys picta bellii
TACCTAAGATTCCCTGTTCCTTGTCCCCTAACTGCCCCCTCCTAAGACCCCCCCAACTGCCCCCCAGGACCCTACCCCCTACCTGTACCCTGACTGCCCAAAACTTTCTCCACTCCCCCCAAAAAGCCCCCCCCCGTTTCTTGACTGCCACCTCCAGAACCTTCCTGCCCCCTGGCCCCCTTACCCTGCTGCTCAGAACAGGGTGTTGGGCTCTGTGCGAGCCGGACACGTGGCTGAGCTCCCCAGCACAACAAAACCGGGTCCCTGGCCCTGCACAACAAAACCCAGTCCCTGGCCCGGACCGGACTGCAGGGGAGAGCTGCCCTTGTATCAGCACAAAGTGCTCTCGCTCCCGTTTTGCTACGCTGCATGGCAGAAACCGCTCCCAGTTGCAAAAGGGGAGGGCTGCACTTTGTGCTGATACACTTGCTCAGAATGCAGGGCAGATCCGGCTCCTCTACAGCTGCTCCGGAGTCCAGCCCGGGACTTCCCTGCAGCCCTCCCAGCCGCTCGGTCTGCTCTGCCTGCGGGGGAAATCCCGGACATTGTGAGTGCTTTACAAATTCCCCCCGGACGCTATTTTTAGTACAAAAAGGAGGACATGTCCGGGTAAATCCGGACGAATGGTAACCCTAGTAGTAACCAGGTAACCTCCCGCCCCACAAGCGTTTGCATGTTCACGTCACCATAATTTGGGGGACCACGGGGACAGCAGGTAAGGGACGGCCCTGGGGGTTGCAGACTCTGGTGAGGGGAAGATGCAGGGTGCTCCTGCACGTTGGGAGGCCCTGTCTGGAGCTATCTCCCAACCCCAGGGCTGCACATCTGCAAGAAGCACATCTCCCCTCTTGGGGTCAACCTGACGCCCTCACCCCCAGGACTGAGTCCTTCTCCAGCCCCCTTTCCTGAAGGGTTGTAACGTGGGCTCTGGGGGTTAAGAAAATCCTCCCTCTGTCCAGGTGTCCCTGACACCAGCAGCGTTCTTTCCGCTGCTTCCTTTGTGCTGCCAGGCAAGGGGAAGTCACCCCCGCCCCCAGCCAGCCGGGTCATTTCCATCTGCACACACAGGCATGTTCAGCCTGAAGGCTCCTTGGATTCAAACCCTTGGCAGAGGCTGAATTTTGCCTTAAAGGGATATCGTCCTTTCCCGTAAGTATGTCAAAATGGATGTCCTGGTGAATCCCAACTCCCGCTCCCCCTGGGGATCAGATGTGCCTGAGCGCAGCAGCGTAAAACCGGACATATGCCCTGGGGCCTGGAGGGAGAGCCCATCTGCCACCACCCCATGTCCTCGAGGGGTTAGCTGTGTGACTGCTTTCCTCTGAAAGGTCAGCTCCACAGTTCACGCTCTGAGGCTGAGTTCCAGGCTGGTGGCCTGGGAGAGTGTTGGGGGCAGGTAGAGGTTTAGTCAGCCCCTCTGTGTGGGGTGTCCATCCCCAGGTGACCAGCATGAGGACATTCCTGTGCTAACAACATGACTTCCCCAGGGTCCTGGCTGGGCACACACACCTGCTGAGAGGGTTGGTCAGGGCTTTCGTTCTCTCCCACTGAAGCTTTCCTAGACATTTTCCCATCTTCTTCAAAAGGCCTTTCCCTGTTTTCCTTTCCTGGCGCCCCCTGTAAGCCACCATCCGTGGTGCTCTCTAGGGCCAGGTCTCTGCTTTCCTCAACTGCAGAACTCTGGCTGTGAACAATTGGAACAGCTTGTTCAGTGACAGGCACCTCTTGGACCCCTTTGTCTCTGAGGGCACTGCTGCAGGAGTTCATCTCGGCACCTCCCTTTGCTGCTGGAGACACGCTGCTTCTCCCTCCTGCCGGGGTGTCAAAGAGACTTTCTCTGTCTCTCTTCGCTTCTGGGATTTCCCCCTCCTCCCTGGGATCTCAACACAAAGATGCATTTCTGCTGTGGGTGACCACATCCACACCCTTAGCCACATGAAAAATTATACTCTGTCCTTGATTTACCAGCCGTTAATAGGCTTCATCTCTAGCTCTGCAGACCCAACCCTCTCAAAACCTTTCAAGTTTCAGAGTAGAAGCCGTGTTAGTCTGTATCCGCAAAAAGAACAGGAGTACTTGTGGCACCTTAGAAACTAACAAATTTATTAGAGCATAAGCTTTCGTGGACTACAGCCCACTTCTTCGGATGCATCCGAAGAAGTGGGCTGTAGTCCACGAAAGCTTATGCTCTAATAAATTTGTTTGTCTATAAAACCTTTCAAGTAATCCTCAGGTGCTTCAGGGGTTTCTGTGCTGAGGACAGTGAATTAACGTGAACTGGCTGAGGCTTGTTGTTTCTCAGCTCAGGGCCCTGATTTCTCTGGTGCTCCGGGTAGTTCCACTGATCACACTTCCTCAGGCTCTTCCTTGACAGGAGATTTGTAATGGGAATTACTAGGAGAGGAATGATCCTGGGGAAGTCAGTGCCCAGCCTCCTAACCCTGCTCCTTTGTCTTTGTTTAATGAACAGATTAAAGATGAAAGTATGTACTCAATACGTTCAGTGTCCAGACAGTCTCTGTGCACATTGGATTTGAATGTTGTCCTTCATCTGTACACCACAAGTGTCCATTTGAAATCAAAAGATTCCTAATGCCCCATGGGCTACCTCCCTATGATACACAGGGTCACAAACATTGTGGTGAGTAGGACAGATTACTAAGTAATCACAGTGGGTTTCAGCCCCGTAGGATCACCTGTAAGGATTTTTCCTTCCTTTAAAGAGGGCAGAACCCAAACCCCATTCAGTAGATGCAGGGAAATCTTACAGTAAATTCTTCCCACATGGTCCCCTTTGTAAAGCTCGTCTATCAGAGCTTGCCTTAGCACAAGAAAATAAGGCCACGCAGTGGTAACCACACAAACCAGACATCATTTACTACGGGGAAAAGGGTTAGGATAGGATAGAGAAGAGTCGGATTAACAAAACTTTAACTCTGGAACTGCTCCACTCTCACAAACAATTAGACCCATGAGGTAATGTTGATGTTCTCTCTACTTTCTCTTGCAGTAACAGCGATGGACGGACGCTGTTCTCTTGACATTGGACATTAGGGATGGACTTCTATGCTGGACGCAGGAACGGGCGAGTATAGACCTAACTAAAACCCCTCCCTATCCCTCTTTGCGTCGTCTCTGCCTGGATGTTAGACCCTATCTACGCGGATTCAATCCGTGCGTGGGAGTGTGCTTCCCAACCCAAAATAATATAGCAAATGGCAAAAGGTCACAACATTTTTTCCAAAGTCCAAGATGGCCACCTTATATATAACCCAAAAGATCCATGCCTTTCGTCCCTTCTTTTACTAAAATTTGGCAGGGGCAACCAGCATTTTACACACCGGGAGACTGGATTTGACCAATCGGGGGATATTCCGGGACAGGGTGACCCATCCAGAAGGGGGTTGTATATCTCCTCTGATACCTCCTCCCTCTGTCCTCTATCAATTGAAGTGGGCGTCAGCCCTGTAGAACCACCCCGAGAGGGGATTTGACCAAACAAGGAAGTGCTGTAGTGGAGTGACCTGCCCGCAAAAGGATCCCGTGATCCCTCTAAGAAGTCCCCCCACCACCCTTTACCAATTGGTGAGGGTTTCACTCCTACCTTAGGCCATCTCAGAAGGGAAACATGTACAAATCAGAACAGGTATAGCCCGAAGTCTAGGCCGTGATTTCTGCAAAAGACACCCTTGGAACGAGACGGCCTCTTCCACGCAGCGTTGTGTTGCGACTTCCAGGGCGATGCTGCCAGCCACGCAAACATGGAGCTCCAGAGATCGGCGGCTTCTTGCCTAGACCTTCGGGCACTACCTATTCTGATCGATACATTTCCCTTCTGGGATGGCCTAAAGGGTGTGTGTGAAACCCTGACCGATTAGTAGAGAACAGTGGGGGGATTTCATGGAAGGGTAATGGGCCCCTCTCGCGGGCAGGTCTCCCCACCATGGCACTAACCCTATTTGGTGAAATTCCCTCTCTGGTTGGTCCTAAGGGGATGAGGCCCACCCCAACTGGGAGGAGTTCTCGGAGGGGTCACATGACCCACTTCCGAATGGGTCACTCTCCCTCAGAACTTTCCCTCATTGTTCAAATCCATTCCTGAGGCAGATCGATGGAGATAAAACACCCCCAGATTGGTAGAGGAGTGGGAGGAGCTCTTAGAGGGGTCACATGCCACTCCTTGCTTCCGCTCATGTTTCCATCTTGACACCAAAAGTCTTATGTCATGGGGTCAGTCTCATGGTGACAGATGAGCGATGCCTTAGGGGTGACGGGCGAGGTCCTATGGCTGAAAACAAATAACTGCCCTTAGCCTCAGTGTGGTTTGGCCTAATGGCCAGAGTCAAAATGGCTGCCCTCCCACGTAGGTCCGTGTGGCCCAACGACCAGAGTCCGTGCGGCCGCCCTCTCCGTCGGGGCTGTGTGGCCCAACGACCAGAGTCCGTGTGGCCGCCTGCTCCGTCGGGGCCGTCTGGCCCAACGAACAGAGTCCATGCGGCCGCCTGCTCCGTCGGGGCCGTCTGACCCAACGACCAGAGTCCATGCGGCCGCCCTCTCCGTCGGGGCTGTGTGGCCCAGAGACCACAGTCTGTGCGGCTGCCCTCTCCGTCGGGGCTGTGTGGCCCAACGACCACAGTCCGTGCGGCTGCCCTCTCCGTCGGGGCTGTGTGGCCCAGAGACCACAGTCTGTGTGGCTGCCCTCTCCGTCGGGGCTGTCTGGCCCAACGACCAGAGTCCGAGCGGCTGCCCTCTCCGTCGGGGCTGTGTGGCCCAGAGACCAGAGTCCGTGCCGCTATCCTGTCTCTCATGCCTGTGTGGCCCGATGGCTCCAGACAATATGACTGCTCTCTCCCTCAATGCTGTGTGGTCCAGAGACTAGAGTCAATATCGCTGCCCTTCAGAACAGGGCTGTTTAGCTGAGAGTTCAGAGACAAGATGGCTGCCCCTCCTCTTGGGGCTGTGCAGTTTAGTGGCATACTGGGGAGGTGGGCTGCCACCCAAGGATGGATGGCAGCCAGGGCAGGAGGACCCGGGCCCTTGTTACTCCACCGGCTCCTAGCCCAAGGCCTTGTCCATGGCCAATGTGTTTGCCATTGATTCAGTGGGGATCCAACCAGAACATCTGACGTCACTCAGCATGACAATGGCTGGTTCACCCAGGTTACTTCCTACAAGATGTCTCTAGGCCATGGGCTGGGGGTCTCTGGGCTCCCGGCGTAGGAAACTCCCAGAGACTCCGATCTCCCCTGCACGTCTGCAGGGCCCTGGGGATGCGGCTGGGTCTTGGCTCCTCGCGGCTCTGCATTCAGGAGCTTCAGCCGCTTCTGGACTGGAGCCCACAATGTGCATCCTCCATTTTCGGCGCTCTGCCTAGACTGAGCTGAGCTGCTCCCTTTCACCCGGGTGCTCCAGCTGTAGCATGTCCGGCAGGGCTGGGGAGGGGCTTGGCTTCCTCCGCCTAGACTATGGGGTTCTGTGTGCCTGGTGCACCCGGCACATCCTGCTCTGCCTCTTCTGTCTCCTCCTTCCCAGGCAACAGCTGCTTTGGCGTCTCACAAGAGATGTGATCGGCGGTGGGCTCAGTTGGCTCCTGTTAGCCTCTAGATGTCTGTAGGAGGGAGAAAGGGCAGGAACACAAATCAGAAGAATAAAACCTTCAAGCAGGGGAGTTTTCCATGGCACAACCCCCCACACACACACTTTGCTAAAGCTCATTTGCAACTTCCCTGAGAGCTGGCATTGCTTAAAGAGAGCCCCCACCCCCGCAAGCTCCGCTGCCCTGTGGGCTGGCAATGGTTGAAGGGAGTCTGGGAGAATTTCTCCTCTCTCCGCCTGGCTCTGATGACTGAGGGAATCACATGCGAGAAGCTCTGGGAATGTCGGGCTCGGTGCAGTGGGGTGAGATGTCTGACATGGAGCCCAAAGGTGGGGTTCTCCTGACTCTGCAGTAACTTCATTCCAGTCAGAGAGATTTCAGAGCTCAGCTACGGGGTTCTGCCCTGTAACTGTGTGTGGGGATGGGGCAGAAGTGGGGCAGTGATGCACTCATGAAAGGAGTAGGGCTAAGGGGGGGGCCGTGCTGCAGCCACTAAAGCCCCTGTGTGCTGCGTTCCGGTCGCGCCGGCTCTGCCTGGCTGGGATGGGGGCGAGGCGGCTCCACGCGCTGCCGTTCCCCGCCCTGAGCCGCGTTGCCACGACGAGCACCACACCGGGAACCTCTGTCCCTGGTGCTGGTCTTGTCTGTAGGCTCCGCTCCCTGCAGCTCTCATTGGCCGGGAATCGTTAATCCCGCCCTGGCCCTACTCCCCAGCCCGTTCCAATCCTTCTCTTGACTCCTGACTCCGGCTCCAACCCTTGGCTCCCCTAGGCTCGACCTCCAGCACCCTGACCACTAGGCCCCACCGCCTCTGCTCCAACCCTGGGCCCAACCATCCATGCTTTGGTGTCCGACACCAGCGATATGTAGGAGTCGTTCACCTCACTGCTTTCCATGCGTATGGCCCTGCCTTTGTCAGCACTGGTTTTCATCTGCCATTGTTCTGCCCAGTCACGTGGCTTCATTAGATCCCTTTCAGCTGCTTCAAAGTCTTCTCTATGCCTGACTAACCTACATAATTTTGGTGTCAAGTATCAGGGGGTAGCCGTGTTAGTCTGTATCTACAAAAGCAACAAGGAGTCTGGTGGCATCTTAAAGACTAACAGATTTATTTGGGCATAAGCTTTCGTGAGTAAAAACCTCACTTGAAGAAGTGAGGTTTTTACTCACGAAAGCTTATGCCCAAATAAATCTGTTAGTCTTTAAGGTGCCACCAGACTTCTTGTTGTTTTTCTACATAATTTTGTGTCATCTGCCAATATCCACCGCATTGTTCAGTCCCGGTTCCAAATATAAGAACATAAGAAAGGCCAGACTGGGTCAGACCAAAGGTCCATCTAGCCCAGTATCCTGTCTTCTGACAGTGGCCAATGCCAGGTGCCCCAGAGCGAATGAACAGACAGGTAATCATGTAGTGATCAATCCCCTGTCACCCATTCCCAGCTTCTGACAAACAGAGGCTCAGGACACCAAAAAGTTGATAAGCGTCTGTTGTACGTACCATAGCAGGACAAAGAGGACTTCTGTGTCGGTCACAGTTCCCTAGTCGAATGCAGAACCTGACACAAGATTTCCAAGCTTCTGCAGCCATTTGTAATGTCTCCTGAGGATGCACCCTGTGGTCCTGTCAGATGTCAAAGGCACTTCCTGAAAAGCTGAAACAAAGAGGAAACGGGTTGAAAGCCCCATGGTGCTGATGTGACTGGTGCCTAGGAAATCTCCCCTTCAGATGGCCGTTGCCACATGCTATTAACTACCCAAGAGTCTGGGGGCACAGAAACAACAACTCTGCTACTCCCAAAATAGCCCTGGACAGAGAGGAGACCCCATTCTGTGCGTAACTTCCCCCTCCCCCAGGATACACACGTCCACACACATGTCCACACACTAAAACACAGGCAGGTGGGGGCAATTGTTCCTGGGACGTAACAAAAAAGTGTCAACAGCAGAGGTGTTAAATCATCAAACATTTATGCACAGATCCGCAAAGGAATTTAGACTGAAATCCTTTGTGGCCCTGTGCCTTCATTCCTTAAGAGGTCACAGGGAAAGATGTTTCCCATGTGCACTCAGGGGATTTCCTATGAGCTGATAACCAGCCTCTGAGTGGTTCCCTGGCCTGCAATCACTCCATTACAGAGAGGGCAGGTGATGAATTTTTCCCTACAGAGGGTAATTGTCATCATCATCATCATGCTTAATAATAACAACAGCCCTTTTCAATTCTGTCCGGCCTTCCTTTAGAGACTTTCTGACCTTTCTGAAGACAGTCTCCCCACACAGCTCTAAGGCTACCTCTATGCTAGGAGCTAGGGATGGTTATCCCCTGCTCCCGTAAACATCTTGTGGGACCTCGATGAAAGCTCGTGTGACCATCCTTCTTCTTTAAACGCTGTCCTTAGCCAGAGAGGGACACATTCAAACCTGTGTTCAGGCCTTGTGCTGCACCCCTGTACTTCCCACAGAGGCACAAACACACAGAGCTATTTCCTTACCTTCATACAGGCGGGAGATGCCATCTTCAGTCACGGTTTCAGACAACAAGTCGCAGTAATGGCGGATAGTATTTCCTAGACATACAATGGATCTCATTACTTTTCAAATCCTTCGCTGAAAACTGCTAAAGGTGCAGCCATTCCCCCAAGAAGAGCCCTTGGGAAATTCAATACATTCCTTCCATCTGCTCACAAAGCACATAAAAGCATCTGATGCACAGAAGTTACTGAGAGGCTGATTTCCAAAGGAGATTGAATTCACATCATGCGGGTTTCCACTAGGCGCAGCCAAAGAGTTGTTGTGGGCAGGGGAAGTTGGTGCAATCAATACAGCTAAATTGCTCCCTTAATCTTGGAATACATGTTAATTCTGTCTCTCTCTCTCACACACACACACACACCAGAAGTCTAGAAAAGGGCTTTGAAGGAAGCAGTTCAAAAAAGATCAAGTGAATTTCTCTGCTTACCAATGAACAGGGCTGCAGAATGCCTTATTGTTGTCTGTGAGCTTTCCAGGTACTCTAAGGCCTGGAACAGGAATTTGGGGATGTGGCTCTTGTTGTTCTGCATCTAGGAGGGAAGAAGGAAGAAATGCGCAATATACAAATGACATGTTCTTCCCACAGCGAAGGGGCCAGGAAAGCCAAAGCACACAGCCAGGGCAAAGCAACAGCCAGTATGAGCCCATACACCATAGCAGCACCTCTCTGGAGTTACTAGTGTGTTCTCCAGAACCTCAGCTTTCATTTTAAAAGACACAAGTTTGGAGGTCTGACAGTTGTGGAGAAAAATTTCAAAAATGTGAAGGGATTGTAACTCATGCAGAAATGAACCAGCAGAGAGCCTGGAATAGAGTCCTGCCGCCCGACCGAAGCGGATGGGTACTCAGGGTGTGGGGTTAGAAAGGTCTCCCTCAAGTCACCATTCACCACTCTCAAGGCACAAGGAATCCACCTACCAAGCACTTCCAGACACACTTCAGGAGCTGTGAGGAGCCATCCCAGGCCATGCTGCGGAACAGCCTCTTCAAATGAGCCCACCTGAGAAACACTGCGCAGCGGAAGAGCGTCAGTTTACATCTCTGCAAGAGAAGGTGAGACCAAGAGGGTTCTCACTGAGAGAGGGATTGTCTGGGGGACATCGAACCTTCCCCTGTCCCTTTTCTCTCGCTTTTCCTGCTAGTGGAGATTCCTGTTATTTGTTCTACACAGGACTGTGCTCAGGAGAGGGAACTGAGACTTGGCTGGAGACAGCCAGAGCCGTCCTGTCTTTGGATGGTTTGGGGCAGTTGCCCAGGGCCCTCTGCTTTGGGGGGCCCCGCACTTCAGGGGGACGCAGGACCTGGGCTGTGCTGGGGCCAGCAGCAGTAGTCCTGGCCCGACTAAGTTATACCCCACCTCGCCAGCACCCAACGTCGCTCGGGAGAGGAGAGGGCAGGGGCTTGGGAGGAGGGGAGAAATAGGGGTGGGATGGGGGAGGAGCAGGGGTGGGAAAAGGTGGAGTGGGGGCTTGGGGGAAGGGGTGGAGTGGGGGTGGGAGGTGGACCGGGGGAGGAGGGGGTTGTCCCAGGCCCAGTGCCCCCCTATGGGTGGCCCTGGAAAGAGTCATAAGAGATCTCCACAACTCAGTCCTTCTATGCAAAGAAACTGTATGAGAGCGTGAGTCAGCTTTGGGATCCCAAAGAGTCGGACCAAAGAGGCACACGGATCAGGCTTCCCTCCACATCCCAGTTGGCCCAACGAAATAAGGCAACGTCCGGTGAATGTTGGGAAGCGAGGACCTGCTGGAGAAGGTCTCTCAGGAGCTGCAGGGAAGAAGGCAGGGCAGCTGCACCCACTTTCCAGAAGGCTGTGGGCAGATACCAGCTCCCTGAACCGAAGGGCACTTACAGATATATGCTCCCTTTTCTTTTGCTGCCTCTTGTTGGGAACCTTTGGATGCAGCAGCCCAAAGGCCTGAGGCCTGTCTTTGCAGTAGAGGGTCAGGACTCTTTCCCAGAAGAAGGCTTTTCTTCCAAATTGTGCTATGTGCTGTGGGGATGGATGAGGCCCTAGACTCCAGCATGGAGTGAAGCAGGGAGGAGAAGACTCTGCTTGGGGGCAAGAGGCTCTGGCCATTAATGGAGTGGGGGCCCCAGGGGATTCTGGCTCTTTGCTTATAAGGAAATAAGGACGGTGGCACTTACCAGTGTCACACGCTCCTCCTGGTCTTCGAGATGCAGCAGCAGCGGGAGCAAGCAGTTGATCATTTCCTGCTGCACCATGCCTTTGTCCGGGTCCTTCACCCTGCTCACCACCTTGCCAAGCAGTAAAATGGCAGCGGAGCGCACACTGCCCCTCTCCTGGCAATGACACACAGGGAGTGGGGAAGCCCGGTTAAACCCAGGCAGTATCAGAGCATAACGCGACAGAGTCATAATCCGCCCGCTGCTCCGGTTCCCCCTGTGTTAACTGACTTGGCTGGCGGGAGCAGTGAGGCCACCAGGCTAGCGCCATAGACAACTTGTGCAGAACAGGGCCTGAGACACTGTGCAGGGCAGTGCAGCCCCTTGGTGTCCCAGACGCAATTTCTGTCTGGAGAGCACTGAACCCTAGACCCCTAGAAGATTAGGGGAGGGGGTGGGAAGGCTCCTGGAGACTGGTCTGGGGAAGGGGAGAAGCAGCTGCTGGAGCCTTGCAGGGATGTGCTGCTACAAAACACAGCAGTTCTTTTGCTCTTCAGTTCCCCTGAGAGCCGGGCCATTCCCGACCCACCTCTTTCCTGCTGGGAATCTCCACCTCTTTGGGGGCTGGTGTTCTCCAGACAGCTGGTCATCTGCCCAGTGCCAGCCCCTCTCCCCCAGGCCAGGCTGCAGCAGGGGCTGGGAGCAGGGCGCTGAGGCTGAGATTTGCCGAGAAGAGCTCTGACAGGGAGGAGGCGGAGCAGGAGATTCCCCACCCATGGCGGGGGCACTCCTAGGAGGCTCCATGGCAGGGCTGAGGGGCGGGAGGCAAGGGATGGGGAGAGAGACACAAGGGCATCAGAGGCAGGTGGAGGGGGGGGGAAATGGGCTTCTCCTGCGGTTCCAAGCCTTACGTCATCAATGAAGGGGCGAAGGCTGACTGCAATGTCCTGGGAGATGGAGCCAAGCCCCTCCCCGTCGAGGAGGTAGATGATGTCTCCAGCTTTATGCATGGCCTCCATGACACACACTCCATCCCTGTCACCGAACGTGTCCATGATCGCTGGCAGCTGGGCCTGTAACAATTGCACCTGCAGGAATGAAGAAGGCAGCTCATTACTATCCTGGGTGACAGCCTGGAGCACATGCTGGACCATCCCACTCCCACCTATGAGAAACCACGGCTGGCACAGCCCCCCAACGGGGCAGAAAGTCATTCTCCTCTCACTCTGTGCCAGCTGCTCACTGTAACCTTTGTCTTTGCTCACCCCGCCTCCCCCATTGCATCACATCTGCAATCAGAGGTCAGCTCACAGGAGCAGGGACCATGTCATGCCTTGATTCGCTCAGTAACGCACCTCCAACATTTGAATGCCGTGCGTTAAACAACAAGGCTTGTGTGGGGATCTCGCTCTCATTTCTGAGCTATTCGATAGACATCGGCTTCCTCGGTCCCCAGGCAATCCACGCCTCTCACCTTTGCTGGCTGGAGCACAACACTGCCAAGGCCTCGCAGACTGAGCCTACGTATGATGGGATTTTTGTCCTGGGTCCATTCCATGAGCTGTGCCTGGAGCTCTGATTTTGTCACTATCGTCTCAATGGAAGGACTCTGGAGCAACTGGAAAGAGCCAAATCAACATCCGGTTGAGGAGCAGAGGTCTTCCTGTGGGGTCTGTTCCCTGGACAGTCATCTTTACCAAATGGCCACTTACTCCCGTACAAAGTCTCTGGTGTGTAGGGAGCCAGTTGCTGCTCTTTCAGTTGGTTCATTCCCAGAAGTTAGACTAATGTATAAGTCACAAATAAACCCGCAGGGAAAGGGGAATCTTCAGGCCCCATTGAGTGCCATGGAACAACCCCTGGGGCAGAAGAAAAGCAGACCCCAAGAAAAGGTGAGGAGAGAAGCATGGCCTTGGGGCAGTGGTGAAACATCTCCTCTTGTCACATGATCCCATCTAGGCACATCCAGCCAGGGGCGATCTCACCCTGTCTCTCCCTCCCTCTCTCTGCCGTGCCCCACAGCCATCCATGTGTGGAGAGGAGCTAGCTGGCTGTAGGCTGCTGAGCTCCTGACAATGTGCCCCAGAGCTTACTGGCCTGAGCTGCTCTGCAGAAAGCCCACTTGTGCCTGTCAATTAATGAATCTCACCTCAGTGCAGAAAGTCATGGCGATATGTCTCTGCTCATCCTCCTTCTGACTCTGGACAATGGTGACGGCCTCTCTGAAAACTGCAGGGAGCTGAGGGTTCTCAAACTCGATCATGGCTCTGGAACACGGAACAGAAAGTCCCTTGTGGTTATCAAGGGGGAGAGAGAGTTCCTCACTAGTTGCTGGGCTGAGATGGCAGCTGGAACAGAGGAATATTTCACACGGAAATCCCATTGCCAAGAGAGACCCAATGAAGAGGAAACTTTGGGCTCCTACCTTGCAATTAGGCCAACACCCTGCGAGTAGTAATATCGGGAGGATATCATGTCCCAACCCTGCTGTAACTGGATGCCGGCAAATTCCTTCCAGTATCCGGGCATGGAAAAAAGAGTCTTCACAGCCTCCACTGACGTGCTAAAGACAAAAAAATCCCAGTGTCAGGCAACGAGATCACCCCCAAGCATGGCAAATCTGCACAAGCCCTGGGACACACAGCATGGTCAGCAGTAGCTAGCGACCCCGAGGATAGATCCAGTGTGATATCATGGTGCTTCCCTTCCCAAGGGGCCCTGTCTACACTGCAGATTCATTGAGTTTGTAACCAGTTACTGACACTAGCTTCTTAAGATGGTTGGTGTCATCACTCAATACGGTTGAATACTTGATTCTTTACTGTGGCAGGTAACAGGACACAAGCGGGCATGTGCGGCCAGATCCTTAGTTGGTGTAAGCGAGCAAAGCTGTGTCAGTTTACAGCACCTGAGGTGGCCTCTGGCGCTCTGTGTTTCCACTGACGCTTTGGCAGGTGGCACATGGGGATGGATGCACAAACATGACTGCTGCCTGACTGTGGAGTGAAAGCAGCTGGCCTGTGGACGGAGTCAGATGAGCGAGTGTGACTCACAAGAACACACGGCTCTCAACCCTTTCCCCTCAAGAGAGACCTGCACCGAACTGAGCCTGGGCGAACTACAGCACCCGAACAAATGATGGCCATGAACAGAGCACACGTGTTTAGCAGAACAAATCTGTTCTTCCTTTTCCTTTCAGTCATTACCTTAGGGGGCTGAGGCAGCTGGACCCCTCCTCGGGGCTGGATGTCTCGCTGGCCCTGTAGGTCCCTGGCAAGCGCAGCTCCATCACATACTGCACTTGCCTGACGCAGAGGATGAGCATCTGGGGATACATTTCCAGGATGGCTTCTCGGTATCCCCACAGGAAAAGGACCTCGTAAATGGTCCTCATTGCCTGGAGGGGGGAAAGAATTTCAGTCAACTATCCCAATCTGCCACCTGCCACCTCCACAGGGTATTAGAAAAGAGGATTGGCTCCTGAGAGGGGAGGAGACATTTTGAGGCTCCTGAACCATCACCCATTCCTGGAACGAAAGCAGGATGGAGCCCTATGGAAAGATCAGAAGAGTCTGGATGACGTTATTCCCCGTTGTTTCTCTTAATGGTGCAGACCCTGTGCTTTGGCTTTCCAGCCATGACTGGACGGGCTGAAACCATCCTGAGGAGATCCGTTCGCATAGGCCCAGTGTTTCTGGCCCAGTCAAAAGTACTGGACATCTCATGATCCCATGCTGGGAAGCTCTCTAGTCACAGTTTACAGAGCCAAGAGACACCGGAACTGCAGCTGCTCACTAAAGGGCCATCTAGAGCAGAAGACAACTGAGCCAGGGTACCAGCAGATAAACCACTTCAGATCTGTAACTTTTACCTGGGGGAAACTTTCTTTACACGTCTTTAGTTTGCTAGGAGGTGGCCAGGACACACTAAGGCCTGGTCTGCACTACAGAGTTAGGTCAACGCAAGGCCGCTCACCCAGCATCACCCTAACTATGGAATTTCCTTCCCGTCGGCAGAACTGCCCCTCGGTTCCAAATTAATAACAATAATAATTAAAAATCTCTCCACGAGTGGCAGAGAGTCCAGGTTGATGCAGTTAGGTCGATGCAGTGTCAGTGTAGACACCGCGTCGCTTACGTCAACTGGCTTTCAGGAGCCTCCCCACCCTGACCGTACAATCAAGACGAGCGCTTCTGGCGAGGACGTGCACTGCCGACACAAGCAGCAAAGTGCAGACACACACAAGGGATGGAATTGCTGTGGCGGCTGTATGCCGAGGTAAGTTAGGTCGACTTCATTGTGTAGTGGAGCCATGGCCTGAAGCTAAGAAGGGGTGAAGCTCCCGCGCACACACAGATGCACCATCCTCCCTGCGGTGGCGGGTTGGCAAAGTGACATCTCAAATCTCACTTACAGCCAGAGACACATTGCCGCTCTTCTCCTCCCGGCGTCTCTGCTGGAGCTTGTCCAGCAGCTGCTGCAGCACCTCCCTGGTGAGCTGTGGTTCTTCACCCAAGGCCTTCCACAGCTCAATGGCACATCTGCAAATTCAGAAACAGAAGTCTGACCTTCCCTGCTTGGCCACCTCTTGCCCTCCCCAGGGAGAGACTTGGCGTGTAGGCAGGAAAGGCATCTCTCAGAGGACACACCGATTGGTGCAGAGAGGCTGAGGCAGGGCAAGTCCCTTCAGAGAACGTTGTATTTATTCCTTTCCCCTAATGGGCTATTGTTCCTGAAGCTACAACCGCTGTTTCCAAGACAGTGACCATGTACTGACCACAGAGTGACCACCAAACTGTGACCCCCAGACTGTGCAAAATTCTGCTCTGTTATGCTAGGGTCAGTCCCGAGGAACTTGCCTGACCTCACTGGAGTTACTCTGGCTATTTGGGGGTGTAACTGAGACCCAGCGTTTGGCCAAGTGTCTCTTAACAGCTCAATCCTACTGCAGTGTGGTGGGCAGGGTCAGACACTGAATCAGAACATGCCCTGATAGGAGAGGACTCAGGAGTTTGGAAGGGGAGATTGTACTGCCCAGTGGGACAGAGTTGGAAGGAAACTAGTACTGAAATCCCCCTCCTCTCTTCTCTCCATTCTTGCTGATCTAAGCACTGCTGGTCCTCGCAGGCATCTGCAGAGGAAGACTGCAGATGGATCCAAAAGACTCCAGTCATTGGACTTCCAAGTTTGGTGAGGAAGGTCGGACATGGTGGTCAAGCCCTGGGGACATTGAGAATTAGGTTGGACAAATCAAGAGTAAATGGCCTGGATTTGAGATCTTCAGGAAGCTTGGCTGAAATTCTGTGCCAACGCTGCCGAGTTTCTATAGCTTCTGAGCACAGACCCTGGAAAGCACTGTGGCTGTTTCAAGGAATTCAAACCTGAAAGGTTTACAAATCAAACATTCAAATCAATATGAAAACCAGCACTGTATTCCTCTGGTAACTGCATTGGGTAAGAAAGTCAATTTCTTTTGTGCTGCTCTTCAATTTGCTCTCCCATGTGACACAGATTTGTCTGTGGTCAGTGCAGAACTGCACTGCAGAGGATGCCGAGGAAAGCTGGCGTTTTGACCTCTGGCTAGGGTCCAGTTGGGTTTCACGGCCCCTAGGCACATGGGGATTGTGTTATAAACACCTCAGCTGGATGACTCTGCAAAGTGATCGGCAATAACCAGCAGGACTCAGATGAAAAGAGGCACTCACCCCGCTCAGAGCCATTATTCCCGGCTGTCTGCAGACTCAGGCAGGCTGCACTGCATTTACGCTCAGGTCATGTGTGGATGATTTTTTTTTTTTGTTGCAACAATAAGGGCTGGAAATTTGTGTCTTAAGAGATTTATCTCTGCTGTACAGCTCCATAAGGATGAGTGCATTTTCTCAGCACTTCCTCAGCCATGGAATAACTAGGGATCTGACTACAGGTAACAATCCTGCACTGGTCCCCAGGGGACAGACAGATGGGCCTCATGGGCCTTTTCCATCTCTGCCCTCTCTGACGCAATAGGGAGCAGCCAGACCTCATGACCCAGGGATGTGGAGTGAGCCCCAAAGTCATTTATTGGCCCTGTACTGGATCAGAGAGCAAGTGGAGTGACCCATCGAAATCAGGACAATGCTGGAATTCTCCAGAAAACTGGCACGTCTCCATCCCGGGGAGTGCAGGAGGAGGGGTTGGCTCCTCAGTGGCTGTGCCTGGGCATGTCCTCTTAGTGAGAATGGACAGCTCTCTGCACCGCAGGAAACTCCCTCCAACTGTGTGAGCCTGACAGACCCTTCCCGGACGGTGGCCTGTCAGTAGGAGCAGGAAGAGAAATAATGGCCCGAGGTGATAACAGAGCAGCTCCCTACCTGTCCGATGACAGCGTGTGCGCCACACAGCTCAGAACCACATCCTGGGGGTGGGAGCGAGCCAGCAAGGCCGTGGCCCTCAGCGCTGCTTTTCTGGCTCTGGGATCACAGACGTCGTCTAGCCACATTAAGATCCTTCCAACAACGTCTCCAACCTGAAAGAAAGCCAGAAAGTTGAGGGATGGATTTATCAATGAGTGACCTCCTCCCAGGTAACCCCATCTGGCAGCCCTGCAAACTGCCTCTCACCTCACTTTCCCATCTCTACTCCTCCATAATCTCAAGAAAGAGGCTTTGACAAGTACAGGAACCCCAGTCTTCCTGAGGTCTGGTTTAGCACCTTAGGCTCAGAAACACACACAAAAGCCTTCCCCAAAACCTGACCGTGGGCACAGCTCAAACTCCCCTGATGTCCCAGGGCCTTCCCTGCCCTAGCAAACTGCTCGCAGCCCTGCTCTCAAGGGCTTCCCTGCAGGAGCCTTTCCTCCATCTCTGCAACTTCCTGTTGCTCTTTCTACCACGATCAGTTCCTCCAGACCAGTGGTTATCAACCTAGTTTCCGTGTGGGCCACATCCAATACTATCTCTTTGCCCCTGAGGATGTCCCACGTAGAGAAGCACTGCTCCAAACCCAGCTGGTTCTACGGATGTACCCCAGAGCCCATCCCAGCGATGGCAGGCAGGGCTACGTGGATGGGACTAGCCAGCTCCAGGCCCCAGCCCTATGGAGAACCTCTACACTGTGGGATTTTAAAACCTGCCGTAACAAATCTTAAAGCCGGGTCTCTAACCTCGGGCTCAGGCTGTGGCACTCAGAACAGCAGTGCAGACATGGTGACTTGGGCTGGAGCCCAGGCTCTGAAGCCCCCCCTCCCCTGGCTTCAGAGCTCAAGTTCCAGCCCAAGCCCAGAAGAGGCTGCATTGCTGTTTGGCCCCACAGTGCCAGCCCTGGGAGCCCAAGTCCATAGGGCCAGGCTTTACGGCTCCTGCTGCAGAGTTTGCAGCACAGGGTAGACAGACCCGAAAGGGACAAGCCACCCCCTAGCGCTCTTCCATGAGGAATCGATCATTGCTCTTTCCTCTCCTGAACAAGGAGCAGGAGCTACAACCCGGGTGGCTGGATTCTGTTGACCTGTTCTGCTAGCAGGAGGTAGAGCCCGGCACAAATCAATCTGCTGATCGAGGGGCCATTTGTTAACTTCCCGCCGGGACCTGCTGGAAACAGGGAACTTGGCCAGAGACAGGGACGACCTGCAGGGAACCCGAGGAACAGGCAGGTTTGGGGAGGAAGCTCAGGCTGAGGATTCGGTTCGTTTATGAGTCTCCGAGTTTCCAGGAAAGCCAAAGCCCAGGAAGGGAATAAGTCTGCACTGACTCGCCACGGGCAGGCGGTATTTGGAGAAGGGCGGGAATGTCACCTATTTCCAGGCTGAGTGATAAAAGGCAACGTTTAAAGAACTGTAGGGAACATGAACCCTGATTCCTTTCTCAATAACCCACCTGCGCAGGCTTGGGCAAGTCAAGGAGCTCTCTGGACTTCAGTTTCCCCAGGTGTCCAATGGGTTCAATTCCTACCTCCCAGGAGGGTGGTGGAGTTTCATTAATCGGGGGAGTAAATGATACCGAGAGCCTCCTACCCAGGGGATGTAGAAATGAAGTCTGCCAGAGACCTCCCTAGGCCAATCTAATTCATGGGGGAGGCACTCAGATCTGTGGGGATGGGCAACAGGATCAGAGCTTGGGAGAGACAGAGAGAAAAGTGCAAAGCCAAATTCCTCCTGATACTTCAGCTGGACAAACAAGGCCCTGCAGCATGTCTGAGGAAACCATGTCTGCTCCTGGAGCCTAATGTGGAGGCCCATTGGCAGACTAGGTAAGTGCTGCGCTGCCAGGGCTGGGGCTCTCGGCACCTTCAGTGTGGCTGGGCTGTCCTCAGGGACGTGTCAGAGCTCCAGCGGGCAGAGAGCACGTTACAAACCTGACGCCGCGGATCCCCGCGGCCAAGCGATGAATGGAAAGGGGCTGAGCCAACCTTCAAAGCACCATGCCAGCATGTCCCAGGAACGGTTTCCTAGGAGAGGAAATTCTCCCCTCCCCCTCTCTGCGCAGCATCCTCTGCCCCACGGCGGGAGTCTCTTACTCTCTCCATCTTGTCTCCGTGTAGAGATACGATGGCCCTCAGCTCTTCCTCTGCGGCTTTAAATCGCTCCAGGGTGGGTGTTGTCAGACCCTTCACGGCTCTCATCAGCAGGGCTTGGGGCTGGGCTGAGGAAAGCTGCTCCCCAGGGGTCTGCGATGAACAAGGACAAAGCCTGTTGGGACGGAGTATTTCCATTGGGCAGCTGCCCTGGAATAGTCTGTCTCCGCGGGAGTTCGGCAGGGCCTAGTGAGCATGGAGACTCCGGCTGAGCCCTTTTCTTAAAAAGCCTCAACAGGTGCCGAGGTTTCCTCAGTCTTTCATCCGCTCCCCTCGCCCCCTCTGCCTGAGAAGAGATGGGAGCCTCTCAGCCAGTGCTGGGACCCCAAGGGCCACCCCATTTCCTCCCTCTCTAGCCCCTCCTCCCAGGAGCCCAGCTTGTGCTGAGAAAGCCCCAATGGCCTGCAAAGCCCATTCAAGTTGCTTGTTGAGTGCAGCCGAGGGGTCGCTGGAGAACCTGCCCCACGTCCCATCCCACCCCGAGCGCCTGAGCAGATTGGCTCAGCAACTCTAGCAGCCCACGGTGTCTGCGTGGAAAGGACTGAGAACAGGCCCCAACGGAAATGCCTCTTCCTTCCCCACCCCGCAGCGTGTGGCGCTGCCACAAAACAGGCAGAAATCGCCGGCAGGACAGAAAGTAGCTTCGACTGAAGGAGCGAGTCTGCCTGGCTGAGGAGAATCCCAAACTGTGGGCTTCTGGGGCCAGACCCTTGTGGGTCAGAACTCACTGGGCACAATGTTAGTCCAGGGGACCTGGTTCCAGGGTCTTCTAAACCCAGGGCCTGGGGTGCTGGAGGCCTTTGTCCTGGTGTCTCAGGCACGTCCTGAGTATTACTGCAGCTGGCCTGCGTGTCTGGATCAGCACCGTCTGTCCTGGATGGCAGCAGCTGAGGACACAGCAGAGCACACCAGAGTGACACACTCGCATAGCTACTCCAGCCCCCCGGCGTGTCAGAAGCTCCCAGAATTGCAGACTTTTGTATGTGCTGCAGGGTGCTCTGTCACTAATCATCAGAGTTACAATGGTGTCTCAGTGTCTACAAGTGCAGGGATGGGCCTCGTAGGATTTTCAGCAGTGCCTGTGTGCCATGAAAAGTGCATCAGAATCAGGCACCTGAGTCAGGCACTTCTGCGAATCCCACTAAGCACTTGTGTACTTCTTTAGGTGCCTAAACCCCTTTGTCAATCTGGATTATATGCCTTATGCAAACAACCTAGAGAAACTCATAAAGACTGGCTGGAGTTGATGACGTGCAGAATGTTTCCTTTCAGCTCCCTGAGCAAGGGGCAGGTAGTTCTCCTGTCAGAGATACCAGCTCCGGGAGACATTAATACACACAGCAGGGGATGCTTTCCATTATCTCAGTCACAAAGCGTCATTACCATTGTCATATGGGAGCTGCTTGGTAATGAGGGGATGGGAGCGCGCTCTTCTTTCTGCTCTTCTGGACTCCCTTTTCCGCACTTCCCCTTCGACTCAGACGGCTCCTCCTTCGTCCCTGAAGCAGAAAGAAACATTCGTAACATTTCGCTTTTCCATGTGTTATCCCTGGTTTACAGAGGACGGAAGTCGGGCCCAGAGCCCTGAAGCGACTTGCCCAGGGTCAGACTGAAGGTTGTGGGCAGAGCTAAGCAGAGAACTCCGATCTCATGGCTCTTCGCTGGGGGCTTTTACCACATGAGGCTTCCTCTGATCTAGGGGGAAGTTTCTTTTCCATGGTGTATTCTACTCTTCCCCTCCCCTTGCACAGCGTTCCTGTCAGTGATGGGCAACAGGCCTCATTTGCACTTAACCCCCCAAGAAGTAATGACTCAGCTCTGGTACGGTTCCCAGCTGTGACCTGCTGAGACCTCTGGAGCATTTTACTGATGAAACAGACCCGATCCAGGAGACAAGAAATGATTTCCTACAACATCCAGCCTCTCTGTTCTCCTTACAGCCTGGAGCAATGTTAGTACTCCCCACCCCACAGTGCCAGACCCCCCGAGGGGGGTGATCTGACACTGTCAGCTCTCCCCACCTCAGCGATGGACCTCGGCCACCCTGTCCAGGAGGATCCGGCACTAAATGGATTCCAGAGTCTGAGGTTCCCATCACTGTCCCGTGAGAAGCCCTGATGTGTAAGGCTTGTAGAGTGACTGGTGTGAGTATTCCTCACATGCTCCTCGCCACAAACCATGTGGATTGAATCCTCACCTGTAAGATCCAGTTCAACTTGTTCTGTGTTCTCCTGCAGCTTCACCTCCTCTGACTCCACCTGGGTCTCAGCTGTTTTCTTCTTCAGGGACAAGTGCGTCCACCTTCGTGGTGAGGAAACTGTTCTCTCCTCATTGCTCTCTGCCATCGAGGTGTCAGACTGGCTACAGACACAGAGTCTTTTCATGCCTGATAAGATGGTCCATGAGCATTTGCTTCTCTGGGGCTTCTCTGGCAAGGCCTGTTCTTGCTGGCTGAGGACAGAGCATGCCTCGATTGCTGCAGGTTGGGGGAACACTTTGTGCACAGGGATCTCTCTGTGCTCCCTAGAGGCGAGTCTTTGGAAAAAGGAACGAAGCCTGGAGTAGAAAGAAGGAGGAAATGGGTTTTTCTGTCATTCTCTAAAAGAAAGGAATTAGTTTGCCCAGGATTCACAGATCCAAGAGACTGGTCTTTTGAAGCCAACTGCTCCAGCCAATTCATACAACCAAGAACATAAGCAACACAAGATCGCCCAGCCTGGGTAAAACTGTCTGACAGTAGCCAGTGCCCCAGAGGGAATGAACAGGGAATGATCAAGTGATCCATTCCTGACGCTCATTTCCGGCTCCTGGCAAATGGAGGTTAGGGACACCATCCCTGTGCATCCTGGCTAATAGCCATTAATGGACCTCTCCTGCATAAATGTATCTAGTTCCTTTTTGAACTCTGTTAAAGTCTTGGACTTCACAACATCCTCCGGCAAAGAGTTCCACAGGTTAACTGTGCGTTGTGTGAAAAATACTTCCTTTTGTTTGTGTGAAACCTGCTGCTTATTAACAGAGACTTCAAAGGGGGCACTAGGATGTGACTAGGATGTGTAGTTAAACACTGTACCCCTGAACTCTACCCCCATGATTAGACCCAGCTGAAGACACATGGGACCGTGGTGAAACAGAAATTCTTCTGCAGACATTCTAGGGCCTGTGTTATGTAGGGGGTCAGACTAGATGATCAGGACTGGCCTTAGAGCCTTTGAAACTATGAATTTCTGAACCTAAAGATGGCTCTAACTGCTAGTGTGAAGGTTGCTGCTCCTGTCCAAGAGGAGATACTTTGTCTGAGGTTTCCTTGGGGAAAGGCACCTGGATCCCTGTTCCCTCTTTCTCATAACCTTCCTTGGACAGAGCACATCACAGGTTCTCCCCTTTTGTTCTCTAACAGGAAACCTCCATCCACCAGATCTGTAATTCCTCCCTTGATAGCACAGTCGCTGGCTACATTTCCTAGCCTGACTCTCACCTCATGGATCTCACGCCTCCTCTGCCATTGGGCAGACATGGAAACAGCAAAGGTCAATTTCTATTTTCTTTGGTCATTGCCTGGGTCTAGTTGCAAAACTGCTTCATTATTAACCCCACTCCTTTGTGCACAGAATGTTGGGACTCTGGGAACAGATGGGGCCAAGCTGAAAACCAATAAACCTTTGTTCCCAGAGAACCCAGTAAAAGGAACAAAAGATTGTCATCAAGAAGATTTGAGGGTCTGGAAGGATGGATTTGCAGCTGCAAATATGTTGATTTATTCTCAACTATTTCAATATCTGGAATTTATTAGCATGGGGAAAATAATCAGTAAACTTTAAATGAAGAATTTCCCATGCTATTTATAACATGCAGTCAGAAGTTTGGCCACCAACACAATAAGAAAGAAATCACACCGAGACCCATGACCAATGTAGGCTACAGTTTATTTAAACCCCTTTCCTGGAAAGGAATTGCAGGGGGGAATTTACACATCTATTGTATAACCCAATGGGGGTATAGTAGAATTTGTAGAGAGTTTTGAAGTCTATCTCCATGAGATTATTTCTGAGAGAACTGCCAAGATGACAGCCAGGGGATGGGAGTGGAGCTGTATCCCTTTCAATAGCTTAAGATTTATTTCTTCTGCATTATTTGATCTCATTTATGTGTGTTTCAATCATGTAAAGTCTGAGATAGATATTGTCTCAATACACATACATTAGCCAATCATTACATGAGACAAAAGGTTTAGATTCACAACTTGAAGGCAATGAGTGAATTAGAACATAACAGAACATAAGAATATAAGAACATAAGAACGGCCGTACTGGGTCAGACCAAAGGTCCATCTAGACCAGTATCCCGTCTACCGACAGTGGCCAATGCCAGGTGCCCCAGAGGGAGTGAACCTAACAGGCAATGATCAAGTGATCTCTCTCCTGCCATCCATCTCCACCCTCTGACAAACAGAGGCTAGGGACACCATTCCTTACCCATCCTGGCTAATAGCCATTAATGGACCTAACCACCATGAATTTATCCAGTTCTCTTTTAAACGTTGTTATAGTCCTAGCCTTCACAACCTCCTCAAGTAAGGAGTTCCACAAGTTGACTGTGTGCTGTGTGAAGAAGAACTTCCTTTTATTTGTTTTAAACCTGCTGCCTATTAATTTCATTTGATGTCCCCTAGTTCTTGTATTATGGGAATAAGTAAATAACTTTTCCTTATCCACTTTCTCCACATCACTCATGATTTTATATACCTCTATCATATCCCCCCTTAGTCTCCTCTTTTCCAAGCTGAAGAGTCTTTAATCTCTCCTCATATGGGACCCGTTCCAAACCCCTAATCATTTTAGTTGCCCTTCTCTGAACCTTTTCCAGTGCCAGTATATCTTTTTTGAGATGAGGAGACCACATCTGTACGCAGTATTCGAGATGTGGGCGTACCATCGATTTATATAAGGGCAATAATATATTCTCAGTCTTATTCTCTCTCCACTTTTTAATGATTGCTAACATCCTGTTTGCTTTTTTGACCGCCGCTGCACACTGCGTGGACATCTTCAAAGAACTATCCACGATGACTCCAAGATCTTTTTCCTGACTTGTTGTAGCTAAATTAGCCCCCATCATATTGTATGTATAGTTGGGGTTATTTTTTCCAATGTGCTTTATTTTAGGGGCAACTCCAAGGGAAATACTATTTATGGAGATATCAATGTAAATTTTACATGAGTTTTGTTATCTTCCCTTTAGGTTCTATCCATGGAAATTCACCCATACTCGTCTGCTGAAAGATAAAATCATGGAAATCTGCCTCCAGAGAACGTGGAAGGCTGACGCAGACGGGGAAGTGAAAGATGCCCACATTCAAATCAAAACGGAACGTTGAGAACTGACTGTTGCAACGCTGGCCCCCACCAGTCCCTAGGACGGGGGTGGCCAAGCGGAGCCTGAGAAGGAGCCAGAATTTACCAATGAACATTGCCAAAGAGCCACAGGAATATGTCAGCAGCCCCCCATCCGCTCTCCCCCTCCAGCCCCCAGCACCTCCCGCCCACCAGCAGCCCTGCCAATCAGCGCCTGGGAATCTGGGAATTACCTTCTGTAAAAACTCATCTTCTTTCGAACACCTGTGGAAATTGGTTCAAGAAACTGATTCAAGAAGTTGTTGACAGATGGATAGTACGCGTCTATCAGCAGCTCCTTGGGTCACCAGCCGTCGTCAACCAAGCCAGTTGGCAGACTGAAGGCAGGGCAAGAATGCTGAAGCAGAAAGTTCTTTGCTGTTGGGATACGTGACATCACAATAAACTTATACATAAACACACCTGGACACCCACCCAGAGAGACACGCACCCACAGAAGCTAGTAACATTTACAACATTGAGAGATGCACCCAAAATCTCTAGTATCAGATGGGTAGCCGTGTTAGTCTGAATCTGTAAAAAGCAACAGAGGGTGCTGTGGCACCTTTAAGACTAACAGAAGTATTGGGGCATAAGCTTTCGTGGGTAAGAACCTCACTTCTTCAGATGCAAGTCAGACTTGCTCCCAATACTTCCGTTAGTCTTAAAGGTGCCACAGGACCCTCTGTTCCAAAATCTGTAGGAATTTTGATTTGGGGGAGGGGATCATAGGTGCTGACTGCATGGGGGAAAAATTAGCGGGTGCTTAGCACCCACTGGCAGCCAAGCTCTACCCTCCCTCCAGGCCATCTCCCGCTAACCAACTCCGCCCCCCTCCCTCCCAGGGCCTTCTGCCTGCCACAACACACAGCTGTTTGGCGGCATTCAGGACGCTCCCAGTGGGTGGGGGAGGAGCAAAGTCGTAACTCACCCAGAGACGTGATTTTATGAAAAGGTTTGGAGGCCCAGAAACACGTTGAAAATGTTGGAAGGCCCTGTGGGAAGGAGCAGAGCGTTGGGCCTGTGGGGTCGATACGATGACTCAGTGGAAGCTCTTTGGGGCAGGGAGAGCTTTGTGTGGCTGGGCAGGGCCTAGCAGAATGGGGCCCCGGGCTCAGACTGACGCTGTGCAGCCAGTGGCAGTACAAACAAATAACAATGGGGGGGAACAAAGCGACACATCTAATCGTTGGGATTTTACACAAAGACCTTTCAGAAGAGCCCCAGGCGGTGTCTGAGCTGGCTCGGATGAGGCAGCAAGGGGCAGCGCAGCCTGAGGCAGTGAAACTGCCAATCCCCAGGGAGCAGTGGAAGCAGGCCCAAGCCGTAGCAAAGAGCGGTTCCTGCGGGAGACGGGAAGCAGGCAGATGGCAGCTCTGTGGGACAGAGAGTGTCTGTTTGTTCTGTATGTGGACGGCACCTGGCACAATGGGGCTGGTCCCTGAGTGGGGCCTATACCCAACGCTAATAAAACAAGGGGATTTGTTGGATTACTGGCGAGCTCTGAATCCCCTGAGTGCACAGGTGGCAGGTGACGGGGCAAGCCCTGGACAGACGGGATCTGCCCAGCCAGGGCAGCATATGCAGGACGGGGAAGGGGAAAGGCCATTGGGAGTGTTTCCGCAGAAGCAAAGAAATCAGGGAACCAGCCCAACCATGGCGGAGTGAGGCTGTTCCCTGGGCTAGATCTCCACAGACAGCAGTCATGGGCAGGCTGGGAGGGATGGCCTGGATTCACTTTGGATTGGCTCCAGTGTAAATGAGACGAGAATTGTCCCAGAAGGGCCCAGGTACAAGAGTGACAGACACTGTAGGTGGAGCCTGTGAATAAAACAATTAGGTGCATTATAAAACAGTAGTAAAATAATCCCCCTGCTCCCCTTCTCCTGATGGGGGACCCCAAGTCTGATCTTGTACCTGTCCATGGGGCATCATCACTGAATGGGGGAGCTGTTAACGAGGCACCTCAGGGATTGGCTGTAGCCCCTCACTATTCAACTTTGTAATTAGCCATCTGGAAGTAAATATAAAATCACGGCTGATAAAGTCTGTGGCTAGCACAGCTTGGAAGAGTGGTAAATAATGCTAATGACGGGCAGTTGTACAGAGCAGCCTGGATGGTTTGGTAAACTGGGATTAGTAAAACAAATGCAGTTTAATACAGCCAAAAGCCAGGCCCTGTAGCTGGGAACGGAGGCTGGTGGCCACACCTAATTCAGACCCTGGGTCTGTGTTGGAGCAGACGGGCGTGTCTGGCTCAACAAGAGAGGGTGCTGGGGTCCCGAGCTGCCAGGGCAGGAAAGCAGGGGCAGAAGTAGTCTTGGCACATCGGTTGGCAGCTCCCAAGGGGCTTTCTGTGATCCAACCCGTCACAAGGGACAAAACACTCCAATCCCTCCTGGTGGAAGGAGCCAGGTTTGCTCTTCAAATTCTGTCCTTGGTAAATGTCCAGGTCTGGGAATATAACACAACAGCATTTCTAATGGGAAGCTGGCTGCAGAACAATTAAACTGCTGAGAGCTCCTATGCAGGAGGGGTGGGAATTCAGTCTCTGTGTTCTGTCAGTGCAGCTAGAGCAATAGGAAAACCTCACCACTCACTGTAGCAACTGTCTACTCCAAAGTACTACAGGAGCATTTTAAGTGTAGACAGCCTGAGAGTGAGACCAGATCTACCTCCAGTTGGCACTAGGGATGCACCAACACTACAGCAATGACAACAGTTCAATCCTGCCAGAGTTGGCAGGATTCAAACCTACATGGGAAGGCCCCAAGGAATTTCTAGTCCAGCACCTTAACTCCTCAGCCACAACTACCTGATGGCCATTGGCCTTCCTACACTATGATTCTCTTCTCAGGAAATTATCACTTCACGTTGTTTGCTCAGACCAGCCTCCCCGGCCCACTCACTGCTGTGCAGGGCTGTAAGTGTGTCCATTGCTGGACAGCAGGAATTCCTGCCCATTTCCCTTCCGGCTGGAGCAGGATTGGAGTGTGTTTGTGTTAATGACATTGCTGTAGATTGTTGTTCGTTCCCCATCTTGGCTATTCAGACAGTCCCTTTCCCATTCAGATCTCCAGCATCTCATTCCAATAGCAGGTCCGGTTTTCTCTGGGGCACTGCCATGTTTCATGGGGTTGGTGAGTGAACTCAGCCTTGCATTCCGTCCTTGATGGGGCAGGACAAGGGTGGTCAGTTTTGTTGAGTCACAAAGTTGGCAACCCTAGATCCAGGGGAAACAAACACCCAGCGAGGCTGGACAGGGGCAGGACTTCAGCTTTGAGGGGAGGGGTGGGGGTGGCAGTGACATCACAAAGGCCTGTTGCAGGAACTCAGCCTATTGGGCAAAGGTGGTGGGGAGGGGGTGACCTCACAGAGAGACCCTGACATCAGCCGGGCAGGACAGAGGTGCAGGGCCAGGCCAGTCTCTGAGACCCCCCCGGCTTTGCTGCCGCAAGTCTCCTTCGCGAGGTCTCTCCTCGAGGACTGAGAGAGAATTAGGATTCACGGATGTGAGCATGAGGAGGAACCGCTGTGGAGTTTTCTCCTTTCCTACCACTGATTGTGCCGAAAACAAACTTCCCTTTTCCAATTGGGCGACAGGGTCACTGGATGATTCCTATCTCTTCATTCCCTCTGGGGCACCTGACACTGGTCACTGTTGGCAGACAGGACACTGGGCTAGTAGACCTTTGGTCTGACCCAGTCTGGCCGTCCTTATCTTCTAATGTTCTTCTCACGTGCTCAGTAACGTCTGCAAGTTGCTGCCCTCACGCGCCATCAGAATCTGCTCCCTGCAATCAAAGGCAGGGAAAATCCCCCTGAAGGGGGGAAATCGGAGGGGAGGGATGGGCAGAGGGGACAGAACTGGGACAAGATTAGGGTTTCAGATGCGGGGGGGTGCAGCCTGCCCTGCCAGGTACATGCAGAAGGGAAAACCCCCAGATAGAGTGAGGCAGAGGGGATAAAAGTTACCACGGATGGGGGAAGCCGTCAGCAGCAGTTCCAAACTAGGGTGTGGTGGAAGGTAGAAGGACTTGTGTTGCTCACTGGATGGTCCATCTCAGCACCACCTCCCCAGGGCTGTGGTGTTAAAGGCCCCGGATGGCCCAGTGCCCAGGTACCGCAGCTCTGCTCTAGCTGAAATGGTGACTGAACTGCTGAAGGAGACTGGATTCAGGCAAATAGTTTACACCCTCCCCCGCACCCCTCTGGGCTCTGCTGGAATCAGCCCCTGAGCCAGAGACTGCAGGTGATACGAGACATCTGGGGTAAGTGCTGGGCCCAGGCTGGAAAGTGTCTCTGCAGAAATGGCTCCTGCTCGCCCAATCCCTGCCCCGGAGTTTCTGCGCGGCGCAGAGCTGCTGCCCAGAGCCCCTAGGCTCACCCCCGTTAGCAGTGGCTGTAGCTATTGGCGAGGAAACGCCCACGGGAATGCAGGACAGTGACCGGCTCTTCGTGCAGGAGGGAGAGGGGAGAGACTGGACGGGGCAGCTGGAGCAATCAGTGGGGAGGGAGGTTCCGGATACCCAGCCTTGCCCAGCTCCATTCCCTGCAGCCCCCCGGGGCAGTGACTTTCCTGGGAGAGAGGGGGGCAGAGAGAGGAAAAGCCAGTTCCTGCCTCCGCCTGGTCCCTGCGCTGCTGGGGGAATGGGCTGTTCTGGGGACAGTGTCGGGGATCCCCCAAAGCGGCTCCTTTGATTCTGCTCTTTTCTGGCGTTTGGCTCAGAGACTCTTTTCCTGGGAGAGTGTAATAGCGTCTGGTTGGTTTAGTCCCGGAGGAGAGGTCGGGTCTGTGCTGTAATAACGTCACTGAGGCTTCTCCCAGCAGGGCAGAGTCTAGAGTGTTTGTCTACAGGGACAGAGCCTGGGGGAATCGGGGTGTGAAATGGACTAACACTCATTCAGAAACCTCATGAACTTCCCTTCTTACCCTGACAGGCTGCAGAATAACGACCCCGTTTTGCTCCAGACCGTCCCATCTTCCTAGGGGCCGGGGAAGGGAAATGGCTGTGGTGGATCCAGCTCAGGAAGGGGATTTTGGGGGAGCTGCTGGGGAGGGTTGTTGTAGACGGGGAGGGTCATGAAATCATTGAGTTCACAGTTCTAAGGAAGGGTAGAAGGGAGTACAGCAAAATAGAGACAATGGATTTCAGGAAGGCGGATTTTGGTAAGCTCAGAGAGCTGATAGGTAAGGTCCCAAGGGAATCAAAATTGAGGGGAAAAACAACTGAGGAGAGTTGGCAGTTTTTCAAAGGGACACTATTAAGGGCCCAAAAGCAAGCTATTCCGCTGAGTAGGAAAGATAGGAAATGTGGCAAAAGACCTCCTTGGCTTAACCACGAGATCTCACATGATCTAAAAAATAAAAGGAATCATATAAAAAATGATTTTACTCTTTGGTTGGGTACAGCAAAGTCAGATACTTTATTTTCTCTCTATCAATTGCATAGAGGGAGAGAGTGCACTAGGACACAGGGTCTCCTCCTCCTAGGCAGGTCTCCCCCAGGTAAACAATTACAGCAAGCATTTATACCTTTTGTTACAGACAATAATGAGCAACAGCTGCATTTTGTTTATACATAGGTCATCCTGATATCTTATTTTCCTCACTTGTTTAGACTCTAGTCTACATACAATATTATCTACACATTATCTACACAAGGTTGCAACAACTTCTCACAAAGTTCTTGCCCACTCACCTCACACAATCCTCGCTTCTACAAATCTCGCGTTATTAGGGTTACAAGAAGAACAGGAGTACTTGTGGCACCTTAGAGACTAACAAATTTATTAGAGCATAAGCTTTCGTGGACTACAGCCCACTTCTTCGGATGCATATAGAATGGAACATATATTGAGGAGATATATATACACACATACAGAGAGCATAAACAGGTGGGAGTTGTCTTACCAACTCTGAGAGGCCAATTAATTAAGAGAAAAAAAACTTTTGAAGTGATAATCAAGCTAGCCCAGTACAGACAGTTTGATAATAAGTGTGAGAGTACTTACAAAGGTTACAGTTAGGGTTACAGTTAGCCTAACTCTTGCTAATAAACTATCAGGCATTGCAATCCCCTTCCTGTCCTTCTTTCTCTGCTTCCACAATACATGAGAAGCAAGAGGAAGACCAAGGACAGGGTAGGCCCACTGCTCAGTGAGGAGGGAGAAACAGTAACAGGAAACTTGGAAATGGCAGAGATGCTTAATGACTTCTTTGTTTCGGTCTTCACCGAGAAGTCTGAAGGAATGACTAACATAGTGAATGCTAATGGGAAGGGGGTAGGTTTAGAAGATAAAATAAAACAGAACAAGTTCAAAATCACTTAGAAAAGTTAGATGCCTGCAAGTCACCAGGGCCTGATGAAATGCATCCTAGAATCCTCAAGGAGCTAATAGAGGAGGTATCTGAGCCTCTAGCTATTATCTTTGGAAAATCATGGGAGACAGGAGAGATTCCAGAGGACTGGAAAAGGGCAAATATAGTGCCCATCTATAAAAAGGGAAATAAAAACAGCCCAGGAAATTACAGACCAGTTAGTTTAACTTTTGTGCCAGGGAAGATCAAGTAATCAAGGAAATCATCTGCAAACACTTGGAAGGTGGTAATGTGATAGGGAATAGCCAGCATGGATTTGTAAAGAACAAATCATGTCAAACCAATCTGATAGCTTTCTTTGATAGGATAACAAGTCTTGTGGATAAGGGAGAAGCGGTGGATGTGGTATACCTAGACTTCAGTAAGGCATTTGATAGGGTCTCGCATGCTATTCTTATCGATAAACTAGGCAAATACAACTTAGATGGGGCTACTATAAGGTGGGTGCGTAACTGCCTGGATAACAGTACTCAGAGAGTAGTTATTAATGGTTCCCAATCCTGCTGGAAAGGTATAACAAGTGGGGTTCCGCAGGGATCTGTTTTGGGACCGGCTCTGTTCAATATCTTCATCGACGACTTAGATATTGGCATACAAAGTACATTTATTGAATTTGCAGATGATACCAAACTGGGAGGGATTGCAACTGCTTTGGAGGATAAGGTCATAATTCAAAATGATCTGGACAAATTGGAGAAATGGTCTGAGGTAAACAGGATGAAGTTTAACAAAGACAAATGCAAAGTGCTCCACTTAGGAAGGAACAATCAGTTTCACACATACAGAATGGAAAGAGAATGTCTAGGAAGGAGTACGGCAGAAAGGGATCTAGGCGTTATAGTGGACCACAAGCTAAATATGAGTCAACAGTGTGATGCTGTTGCGAAAAAAGCAAACATGATTCTGGGATGCATTAACAGGTGTGTTGTGAGCAAGACATGAGAAGTCATTCTTCCGCTCTACTCTGCGCTGGTTAGGTCTCAACTGGAGTATTGTGTCCAGTTCTGGACACCACATTTCAAGGAAAATGTGGAGAAACTGGAGAGGGTCCAGAGAAGAGCAACAAGAATGATTAAAGGTCTTGAGAACATGACCTATGAAGGAAGGCTGAAAGAATTGGATTTGTTTAGTTTGGAAAAGAGAAGACTGAGAGAGGACATGATAGCAGTTTTCAGGTATCTAAAAGGGTGTCATAAGGAGGAGAGAGAAAACTTGTTCAGTAAAGACTGGAATAAACTGCCTAGGGAGGTTGTGGAATCTCCATCTCTGGAGATATTTAAGAGTAGGTTAGATAAATATCTATCCGGGATGGTCTAGACAGTATTTGGTCCTGCCATGAGGGCAGGGGACTGGATTCAATGACCTCTCGAGGTCCCTTCCAGTCCTAGAATCTATGAATCTATGAAGGAGGCACCAGCCTGTCATGTGTGATCTAAGGAGCAGGAAAAGAATCTGGGAATTACCTTTTGTAAAATCTCATCTTCTTTCGAAAACCTGTGGAAATAGCTGATTCAAGAAGTTGTTGACAGATGGATAGTACGCATCTATCACCTCCTGGGTTCACCAGCCATTGTCAACCAAGCAAGTTGGCAGACTGAAGGCAGGGCAAGAATGCTGAACCAGAACGGTCTTTGCTCTTGTCACACATGACATCACAATAAACTTATGCATACACACACACATAGACATACAGACAGAGGCTGGTACCATTAGCAACACTGAGAGACTCAGCCAAAATCTCTAGGAATTCTGATTTCTGGGAGGGGCTGCACAAAGGACTGATACTTTGCATGTACAGAATATATCACATTGTACCTGTGGAGTTACAGAGTAGTTTACAAGCTTGAATTCAAGAAGCCTGACAGCTGCCCTGAGCAGGACCAGGTGAAGGTGGGGCTGTACTGAGGGGTCTGCAAGCTGCAGCGGGACGCGCTGGACTGGGTTTCGCTCTGGTGGAGCAGGTGAGAGGGTCTGGGGACCAGTGCATTGGGGGAGGGGCTGTCACCCCAGTGGCTGAAGCCCGGAGCACTGACCACCTCACCCCTCTTGTGGCTGAAGTCCAGAGCCCCAACCTCCCTCCCTGCCCTCCTGTGGATGAGTCGCAGAGCCCAGACCCCCCACTCCCCTCCACCTCCCCAGCGGCTGAAGCTTGGAGCCCTGATCCCCCCACCACGGCAGCCGAAGACCAGGTCTCTTCCCTTCATCTCTCTTGCTGGCTTGAGCCTGGACCACAAGCCCAGAGTCCTCCCTCCCCCCTCCCCCCTGGGTGCTATAGCCCAGATCCTGGAGTCTCTACCCAGTTGTGGGAGACCAAAGCCCCAAACCCAGAGCTCCCCCTCCGTCGATCAAGCCTGGAGCCCTGAGCCCATCCCCACCCCCGGAAGTTTTTTCGGAAGATGGTAAACACCTATGTAGGGCCCTATGAAATCTCTTTTATTATTGGGGAGTTTCCAATTTAGTATTTTCTGAGTTTTGTCCTTTCCATTTCTTAAAAATTAATTCCGTCTTTCTGGTTTTTGTATTAATCACAATTGTTTGATATGCTCTAATAAATTTGTTAGTCTCTATATTGACACTACAGTCCACAGTCGTGTGTGTGGGGGGGAAGGAGGTTGTGGGGGGAGTGGAGTGAGTGTGTGTGTGTGTGTTTGGGGAGAGTATGTATGCGTGTGTTGGGAAGTGGGGGAGGAGTGTGAGTGTGTGGGTGCGGGGGGGATGTTTCTGGGGGCAGTGGAGGTGAGTGTGAGTTGGGTGTGTGTGTGGGTGGAAGTTTGTGGGGGCAGTGGAGGTGAGTCTGTGGGTGGAGGTGAGTGTGTGGGTGGAAGTTTGTGGGGGCAGTGGAGGTGAGTGGGTGGGTGGAGGTGAGTGGAAGTTTGTGGGAGCAGTGTAGGTGAGTGTGTGCGTGGGGTGGGCGTGGGTAGAAGTTTGTGGGGGGCAGTGGAGGTGAATGTGTGGGTAGGGGTGGAAGTTTGTGGGGGGCAGTGGAGGTGAGTGTGAGTTGGGGGGGTGTCGGTGGAACTTTGTGGGGGGCAGTGGAGGTGAGTGTGTAGGTGGGGGTGTCTGTGGGTGGACGTTTGTGGGGGCAGTGGAGGTGAGTGTGTGGAGGGGGGTGGGTGGAAGTTTGTGGGGGGCAGTGGAGGTGAGTGTGTGGGTGGAAGTTTGTGGGGACAGTGGAGGTGAGTGGGTGGGTGGAGGTGAGTGGAAGTTTGTGGGAGCAGTGTATGTGAATGTATGTGTGGGGTGGGCGTGGGTGGAAGTTTGTGGGGGGCAGTGGAGGTGAGTGTGTGGGTGGAAGTTTGTGGGGGCAATGGAGGTGAGTGTGTGGATGGGGGTGGGGGAAAGTTTGTGGAGGCAGTGGTGGTGAGTGTGTGGGTGGAAGTTTGTGGGGGCAGTGGAGGTGAGTGTGTGGGTGGGGGTGGGTGGAAGTTTGTGGGGGCAGTGGAGGTGAGTGCGTGGGTGGGGGGAAGTTTGTGGGGGAGTGGAGTGGAGTGTGTGGGTGGGGGGAAGTTTGTAGTGGCAGTGGAGGGGAGTGTGTGGGTGGGGGGAAGTTTGCAGGGGCAGTGGAGGGGAGTGTGTGGGTGGGGGAAGTTGTGGGGGCAGTGGAGGTGAGTGTGTGGATGGTGGTGGGGGGAAGTTTGTGGGGGCAGTGGAGGTGGGAGTGTGGGGGCGGGGGGAAGTTTTTGGGGGAAGTGGAGGTGAGTGTGTGGGTGGGGGGAAGTTTGTGGGGGAGTGGAGTGGAGTGTGTGGGTGGGGGGAAGTTTTGTAGTGGCAGTGGAGGGGAGTGTGTGGGTGGGGGAAGTTTGCAGGGGCAGTGGAGGGGAGTGTGTGGGTGGGGGGAAGTTTGTGGGGCAGTGGAGGGGAGTGTGGGGGCGGGGGGAAGTTTTTGGGGGAAGTGGAGGTGAGTGTGTGGGTGGGGGGAAGTTTGTGGGGGAGTGGAGTGGAGTGTGTGGGTGGGGGGAAGTTTGTAGTGGCAGTGGAGGGGAGTGTGTGGGTGGGGGGAAGTTTGCAGGGGCAGTGGAGGGGAGTGTGTGGGTGGGGGGAAGTTTGTGGGGGCAGTGGAGGGGTGTGTGGGGGCGGGGGGAAGTTTTTGGGGAAGTGGAGGTGAGTGTGTGGGTGGGGGGAAGTTTGTGGGGGCAGTGGAGGGGAGTGTGGGGGTGGGGGGAAGTTTGTGGGGGCAGTGGAGGTGAGTGTGTGGATGGGGGTGGGGGGAAGTTTGTGGGGGGCAGTGGAGGTGAGTGTGTGGGTGGGGGGAAGTTTGTGGGGGCAGTGGAGGGGAGTGTGGGGGCGGGGGGAAGTTTGTGGGGGCAGTGGAGGGGAGTGTGTGGGTGGGGGTGGGTGGAAGTTTGTGGGGGCAGTGGAGGTGAGTGTGTGGGTGGAGGGAAGTTTGTGGGGGCAGTGGAGGGGAGTGTGGGGGCAGGGGGAAGGTTGTGGGGGCAGTGGAGGGGAGTGTGGGGGTGGGGGGAAGTTTGTGGGGGCAGTGGAGGGGAGTGTGGGGGTGGGGGTAAGTTTGTAGGGCAGTGGAGGGGAGGGTAGGGGTGGAGGGAAGTTTGTGGGGGCAGTGGAGGGAAGGGTGGGGGTGGAGGGAAGTTTGTGGGGGCAGTGGAGGGAAGTGTGGGGGTGGGGGTGGGGGGAAGCTTGTGGGGGCAGTGGAGGGGAGTGTAGGGGTGGGGGGAAGTTTGTGAGAGAAGTGGAGGTGAGTGTGTGTGGGTGGGGGGAAGTTTGTGGGGGCAGTGGAGGGGAGTGTGGGGGCGGGGGGAAGTTTGTGGGAGAAGTGGAGGTGAGTGTGTGGGTGGGGGGAAGTTTGTGGGGGCAGTGAAGGGGAGTGTGGGGGTGGGGGGAAGTTTGTGGGGGGCAGCGATGTCCTGGGGCTGAAAGTGCCACTTAGACCTGACCGGGCACCGTGGCTGAGCGCCCCGGGGCCCCCGAACCGGGTGGGGCGGTGCGGTGCGCCCCTGGGTGCGCGGGGCCAGGCCATCCTCCGCGGGGAACGGGCACCCAGCCCCCGCCCTGACCTATCCCCGCCCCCAGCCCCGCCCCGCTCTGCCCCGGCCCCGCCCCGCTCTGCCCCCCAGCCCCGCCCTGCTCTGCCCCGTCCCGCCCACAGCCCCGCCCCGCTCTGCCCCCCAGCCCCCGCCTGTCCCCGCCCCCAGCCCCGCTCTGACCCGTCCCCTGCCCCGCCCCGCTCTGCCCACCCCCCCCACAGCCCCGCTCTACCCCGCCCCGCCCACAGCCCCGCCCCGCTCTGACCCGGCCCCGCCCACAGCCCCGCCCCGCCCTGCCCGGTCCCAGCCCCGCCCCGATTTGCCCGGCTCCGCCCGCAGCCCCACCCCGCTCCGGACCCGCCTCCCCCGGGGGCCTGGCCTCAGCCCTGATCGCTCTGCCCCACCCCCCAGCCGCCACATGCCCCGCCCACTGCGACGGCTTTTCGCCTCCCCAGCGCCCCCGCCCCTAAACTCCTCTACCCAAGGCGTGGCCGGAAGCGGAAGTGAGTGCAGCGCTCAGGACGCCATTAGGAGAAGGTCAGAGGCACCAGAGGGCGGGGCCGTTCCATGCGGCTCCTGCCAGCTCCGGTGCATTGTGGGATTCCTCCTCACTCCCAGCGAGTCTCTGCTGTTCTCAGTCACGTGTCGCCCTCGCGCCTCCGCGCGCCACAAGCAGCCCGGCCCCGCCCCCCGCCCGAGTCTGCTCCCGTGCGGCCCCTTCAGCCCCTCCCCCACCCGCTCCCTGCTCCCTAGAGACCCGACATCCCCCTCTGCCCCCAACCTGCCCTGTCCCCCCCAGCCCCCCAGCCCCTCCCCCAACTGCTCCCTGCTCCCTAGAGCCCCGACATCCCCCTCTGCCCCCAACCTGCCCTGTCCCCCCCAACCCCCCCATCCCCTCCCCCACCTGCTCCCTGCTCCCTAGAGCCCCGACATCCCCCTCTGCCCCCAACCTGCCCTGTCCCCCCCCATCCCCCCATCCCCTCCCCCAACTGATCCCTGCTCCCTAGAGCCCCGACATCCCCCTCTGCCCCCAACCTGCCCTGTCCCCCCCCAGCCCCCATCCCCTCCCCCACCCGCTCCCTGCTCCCTAGAGCCCCGACATCCCCCTCTGCCCCCAACCTGCCCTGTCCCCCCCCAGCCCCCCATCCCCTCCCCCACCCGCTCCCTGCTCCCTAGAGACCCGACATCCCCCTCTGCCCCCAACCTGCCCTGTCCCCCCAGCCCCCCAGCCCCTCCCCCACCTGCTCCCTGCTCCCTAGAGCCCCGACATCCCCCTCTGCCCCCAACCTGCCCTGTCCCCCCCCAGCCCCCCAGCCCCTCCCCCAACTGATCCCTGCTCCCTAGAGCCCCAACATCCCCCTCTGCCCCCAACCTGCCCTGTCCCCCCCCAGCCCCCCAGCCCCTCCCCCAACTGCTCCCTGCTCCCTAGAGCCCCGACATCCCCCTCTGCCCCCAACCTGCCCTGTCCCCCCCCAGCCCCCAGCCCCTCCCCCAACTGCTCCCTGCTCCCTAGAGTCCCGACATCCCCCTCTGCCCCCAACCTGCCCTGTCCCCCCCCAGCCCCCATCCCCTCCCCCACCTGCTCCCTGCTCCCTAGAGCCCCGACATCCCCCTCTGCCCCCAACCTGCCCTGTCCCCCCCCAGCCCCCCAGCCCCTCCCCCAACTGCTCCCTGCTCCCTAGAGCCCCGACATCCCCCTCTGCCCCCAACCTGCCCTGTCCCCCCCCAGCCCCCCAGCCCCTCCCCCACCTGCTCCCTGCTCCCTAGAGCCCCGACATCCCCCTCAGCCCCCAACCTGCCCTGTCCCCCCCCAGCCCCCCATCCCCTCCCCCAACTGATCCCTGCTCCCTAGAGCCCCGACATCCCCCTCTGCCCCCAACCTGCCCTGTCCCCCCCCAGCCCCCATCCACCCCCTGCGCCCCGCCCTGTCCCCGTGGGGCCCCCTCAGCCCCCTCTTCCCCTCCCCTCCCCTACCCGCTCCCTGGAGCCCTGACATCCCCCTCTGCCCCCAACCTGCACTGTCTCCCCCCAGCCCCTCCCCCACCTGATCCCTGCTCCCTAGAGCCCCGACATCCCCCTCTGCCCCCAACCTGCCCTGTCCCCCCCCATCCCCCCCATCCCCTCCCCCACCTGCTCCCTAGAGCCCCGACATCCCCCTCTGCCCCCAACCTGCCCTGTCCCCCCCAGCCCCTCCCCCACCTGATCCCTGCTCCCTAGAGCCCCGACATCCCCCTCAGCCCCCAACCTGCCCTGTCCCCCCCCAGCCCCCCATCCCCTCCCCCAACTGATCCCTGCTCCCTAGAGCCCCGACATCCCCCTCTGCCCCCAACCTGCCCTGTCCCCCCCCATCCCCCATCCCCTCCCCCAACTGATCCCTGCTCCCTAGAGCCCCAACATCCCCCTCAGCCCCCAACCTGCCCTGTCCCCCCCAGCCCTCCATCCCCTCCCCCACCTGCTCCCTGCTCCCTAGAGCCCCGACATCCCCCTCTGCCCCCAACCTGCCCTGTCCCCCCCCAGCCCCTCCCCCAACTGATCCCTGCTCCCTAGAGCCCCGACATCCCCCTCAGCCCCCAACCTGCCCTGTCCCCCCCCAGTCCCCCATCCACCCCCTGTGCCCCGCCTTGTCCCCGTGGGGCCCCCTCAGCCCCCTCTTCCCCTCCCCTCCCCTACCCGCTCCCTGGAGCCCCGACATCCCCCTCTGCCCCCAACCTGCCCTGTCCCCCCGTATCCCGAACCCCCCATCCACCAACTGCGCCCAGCCCCACCTTGTGCCCATGGGGACCCCTCAGTCCCCCATCCCCTCCCCCACCCGCTCCCTGCTCTGTAGGGCCCTGACATTCTTTCAGCCCCCCAAACCTGCCCCATCCCTGGGCCTCCCCAGCCCCACATCCACCCCCAGCCCTGTCCTGGGCCCATGGGGACCCCTCTGTCCTGCTCCCCAAACTTCCCCTAGTTCACCCCCCAGCCCTCCGTCATCCCCCAGCGCTCCCCTCCCCCACCCTGTCCTCTCTCCGTGGCCTTTCCCTTTCCCCTGCCAAGGTGCTGCCTCCCTCAGCGTCCTCCTCCCACCTCCTCCCAATCGACTTCCGCCCATTTCTCCAGTACTGGGCCCCACGTCCCTGTCACCCCATTGCCTTCTCCATCCCCAGTGTGTGAGTCCCTCATCTCCACTCTCTGCTACCCCCCAACCTGCCGATTCCCCTTTTCAGACCCTGTGGGGCCCTCCAACCTGCCCCACCTTTCCTCTCTGGGCTCTCTAAATCCCCCAATCCCACAGTGCACTTGGTAACCCTACTCTCCTCTACCTCTAATCCTCCTAGTCCCTTACCTTGGGTCCTCCTGGACACCCCAACCCCACAGTCCCGCCCCCCACATATATCCCAGTCCCTCATTCACACGCTGAGCCAGTCCCTTGAGGCCCCCCCCTGCCCAACAAACTTCTCCATCCATGAGGCCTGGGAAGTGGGGGCAAGCTCCCAATTTGGCTGGGCTTAGTGTGTGTGTGTGTGTGTGTGCTGGGCTCACAAAGGCATTTTGCTCCCTTGGGGTGGGGTGTGGTTTCTGGCACAAGGTGACATGGCTTGGTAGCCCTGTGGATGCCATGTGGTGTCTGGAATGGGGTGTGTGTGTTCCCATGATGCCCCTTCTCTGCCTGCAGAGCTGAGGAAAGACAGGTCTGAGGAGCAGAGCAGGAGTTCTGGGAAGGAGAAGAGCAATATGAAGATGGAGTCTAAGATGACACCAGGTGACTTCTGTGGAGGGAGACATGCTGGACAGCGCCAAGGACTCGGGAGACAACAGGTGTGAGCCCAGGGCGCAGAGAGAGCTGGGGGAGGGTCTCTGTGTCTGTAACACTTCCCAGTCCTCTCTCACAGATGGAGTCCAAGAGGGATAGGAAGGAGAGGACAAGAGCCCCAGTGCTAAAGAACAATAAGGTGCATCCTAGCTGGGCCTGGGGCTTTGTGGGGTTAAGACTAGTGGAAGGGACAAGAGTCTCCTGTGCAGAGTGACTATGTTGGGTGCAGGTGCAGTGGGGTGCTTTCTAATTGTAGCTCTGACAACACCATTGGAAGGGGGTTCAGGGTAGAGCCCTGGGGTGTGGGAGATGCGAGAAGGAGAGTCTGGCCATCACGGCAGATTGTGATGATAACTTTTGTTTTTCCTTCTTGTGTTGTGTTTGGCACCCAGGGAAAAGAAGTGTGTGGTGGGGGTGGGGAACAGAGTCCGTCTCGGTGGTGAGATGGAAAGCGAGCGAGAGCGCAAGCGTTGTTGATGCCAGGCAAGACCTGTCCAGCTGGGAGTGGAGCAGCTGTCACTGTCTGTGAGACCAGTGTCTGGTTTGGTGAGGGCTCTGGTCACAGCCCCCCTGGCTCCAGGCAGGGACTTCCCGTTAGCTGGGTGTGGGTTTGTTTTAAAAAAAAACAAGAAAAAGGGTTTCCTGACTAGCTGTGGATTCAAGGGAGATGATGATGTCATTTGTGGGGGCTGTTCATCTCTCTGGCCAGCAGTGGTGTTTGCCCCCGAGCAGTAGGTTGGGTCCATGAGGGATTGCTGCTGGATTGGCTGTAGGAGCTGGGTCTGGGTAGGGTTACCATACGTCCTCTTTTTCCCAGACATGTCCGGCTTTTCGGCACTCAAACCCCCGTCCGGGGGGAATTGCCAAAAAGCCGAACGTGTCCGGGAAAATGGCGGCTCTGCTCCTCCCCAACTCTTCGGCTCTGTTTAAGAGCCGAGCTACCCGAGCGCTATGGGCTTCAGGCAGCCCCCTTGCCTCCGGACCCCAGCTGGGAGCGCAGGGTCTGGAGGCTGCCCGGCAAACCGTGGAGCTGGTAGCGCTTGAGCTTCAGGCAGCCCCCTTGCCTCCGGACCCTGCGCCCCCAGCCAGGCACTTCTTCTCCCGGGCTCTGGCGGCGCAGGGTCTGGAGGCATGGGGGCTGCCCGAAGCCGGTAGCGCTGGGGCAGCTCGGCTCTTAAACAGAGCCGAAGAGTCGGGGAGGAGCAGAGCCTCCAGCCGCGGCGGCTCTGCTCCTCCCCGACTCTTCGGAGCCAAGCGCTACGGGCTTTGGGCAGCCCCCATACCTCCGGACCCTGCGCCGCCGGAGCCCGGGAGGGGAAGTGCCCGGCTGGGGGCGCAGGGTCCGGAGGCAAGGGGGCTGCCCGAAGCCGGTAGCGCTCGGGCAGCTCGGCTCTTAAACAGAGCCGAAGAGTCAGGGGAGAAGCAGAGCCTCCGGCCGTGACGGCTCTGCTCCTCCCTGACTCTTCGGCTCTGTTTAAGAGCCGAGCGCTACGGGCTTTGGGCAACCCCCATACCTCCGGACCCTGCGCCGCCAGAGCCCGGGAGGGGAAGTGCCCGGCTGGGGGTGCAGGGTCCGGAGGCAAGGGGGCTGCCCGAAGCCCAAGCGCTACCGGCTTCACAGTTTGCCGGGCAGCCCCCGGACCCTGCGCCCCCAGCTGGGCGCTTCCCCTCCCGGGATCCAGCTGCGCTGGGGAAGCGCCGGCCGGGGGCGCAGGGTCTGGGGGGCTGCCCAGCAAACCGTGAAGGCGGTAGCGCTCGGGCAGCCCTTTCCCCGTGGCTGGGAGTGGGAGGGAGGAGGGGGGCGGGGTTGGGGCAGGGGAGGGGCGGGGAAGGGGCGGAGTTGGGGGGGGGGGCTGGGGTGGGAAATGGGCGGGGCCAGGACCCCATGGAGGGTCCTCTTTTTTTATTTATTAGCTATGGTAACCCTAGGTCTGGGGAGTCCCCACAGAACTGCCCGGTGGAAAGAGGGGGCTGTTCAGTTCTGCTGACTTTGCAGGTGGCTGCAGCCTTTTGGGTCCTAGTGCCGGTGGTGCTCCCCGTCTGTGTGCTGGGAGGGGCCATCCTGTTCTCTGTACAGCAGGGAGTGCATGTGCTGGGGTGCGGTGGGGTGGGGGAAACAAGCAGTAGGGAAGGAAGGGGGTGGGATGTGGAGGAGATGGGCAATGGGGAAGGGGCATGGGATGGGAAAGAGAAGGGAATGGGGGATGCGGGGAAAGGGGAAAACCGGGAGTCCGGCATGCAGCATCCCCTTGGCAGCAGCTGAGGCTCGTCCGGTAAGCAGCCCCACTTCCCCTGCATCTGTACCACCCCCACTTCCCCTGCATCTGTACCACCCCGACGAGCCCCCGGACACCCACCCCACAAAGCCCCAGCCAGCTGCACTTGGACCCCCACCCCAATGAGCCCCACCTCCCCTGCACCCGCCCTCCCGCTGAGCTCCCCACACCTAGACACCCCCTGCTGAGCCCCAAGCACCTTCACCTGGACCCCTCTACAGAGTCCCACTGCCCCATCAACCCCCAACGAGCCCCTGTGCATCCAGATCCCCCACTGAGCCACCTGCACCCTGACTGCTCCACCCAGAACCCTGTTAGCCCCACCTGGATCCCCCCACACTGAGCCCCTCCACACTTGGATCCTAACGGGCTGAGCCTGCCTCCCACACCTGGTGCACCTGGCGCAGAGGGGCAGTGCCCAAAGGTGTTTCTGGGGCAGGCCCATCCCTTACACTGTGTCAGGGTCCGGTGCAGCCTCACTGTCGAGTCCCTGTCCTGGGAAGGGAGTGGGGAGGCTGCAGGGTGATCTCCCACCTGCATGCAGCCAGTGGCCTGGGCTCCCCCTGCCAGGCTGCAGCTTCCACGTTTATTTATTGACAAATAAAATTTGCAGAATTTTAAAATAGTGCACAGAATTTTTAATGTTTTGGTGCTGAATTTCCTCAGGAATGTGGAGTGCTGGGCAGTTGTGGGGGGCCTGTGAGAGGGGCACTAGGCAGTGGGGGGTGCTGGTTATAGGGCTCTGCGGGCCAGAGGGGCACTGGGCATGGCAGTTGCCAGGCATAAGAGGGTGGGGGTAATGGGCGGGGGGTAGTATGGCAGAGCACGCTGGCAGCGCAGGGCTGGGTGGGCCAGTGGCCTCTGGCGGGGTTGCGTGGACCGTGGCTGTACCTCCCCTCTCCCCCCGCGCCTTGCCCCTGGCCAGCCCCTCACTCTGGGGATCAACCCCCCTCGTGCCATGCCCCATTCCCCCATGGGAGCCCACAAATCTGTTTGGCGCCGGCCCTACAAAAGGTTAATCGGGCCCTGTCCACACCTCCTTGTGCTGGGCAGTGCACGGACAATCGGAGGGACAGCGGGATGATGTGGAGATCGATGAGTGTGTGAGGCAGGCAGATGGATGCGGGGGGTGTGGCATACAGTGGGGGCTGGCCCTGTCATCTGCTGCCCCGTCTGACTCCGCCCCTGTCTCTCGCAGGCAGCACTCAGCAGAGAGTGGCTCTGTAGCGTTACACTGGTGCCTACATCCAGTGCGTACACCTGGGCGTAATGTGCTCCTGGAGAGCTCGGGCAGGGACAAGCATGGGGCTCACGGCTGCTGAACCAGCTACTCCAGAGATTGCCACAGATCTCACCCCCCCCCTTGGGC
>NW_027053258.1:0-43000 GCF_011386835.1 Chrysemys picta bellii
AGTTTGGCAGAAAGCAGTACGTTTATTATATTGATAGCTAAGCTCAAAATAGAGGGTGGTGTCACATTCACACTTGCATACTCATGCTCCCAGGACAGGCATGGCACTGGAGATGTCAGGATCCTTCAACGTAAGTGTCCCACAGCATAGCGATGGATTGTGCGATGAAGGTAAGTCTTCCCGAGGCATGATGGAATGCAATGCGGTGAACCACTGGCCAGGCGGTCCGGGCGAAGGGCCTTCACGGGAGGTACAAGCTTGTGAGTGCACTGCTGAGCACATGGCCCCTTCCCCTTTTAAGGACCTGCTCCTCATGGCCTGTGACTAGAGATGACTTGGCTGCATCTGGTTGGTCACACTCCACCTCAGCCAGTGTCCATGCAGTGTCCATGCATTGGGTGTGTGAACGCTGCCTAATTAGAGTCCCAGACACCTTGTGGAGCTTGGGGGCGGAGGCTCGACTGATTAGGGGGCCTATAAAAGCGGCCGCCAGCCAGGCAGCGGCACAGCTGTGAGCAGCGGCACAGGAGGCAGCAAACAGGGAGTTTGAGTGGGAGTCTCATTGGAGGAGAAGGTATCTGTACTTGTGTCTGTCTTTGTAGTGCTTGTGTGTGTAGAGGCCTGTAGGGGCACTGTGCTGGGAGGGCAGCCGAGCCCTGAGTAGGGGGCGGAGCTTGGCTGATTAGGGGGCCTATAAAAGCAGCCGCCCAGCCAGGCAGCGGCACAGGAGGCAGTGAACAGGGCTGCTAACTGGGGAGTTTGAGTGGGAGTTTGCAGGGGGAGGTGGCAGGGGAGGCAGGAGGGCACGGTGTCCCGTGTGCTCTGTTTCCCCAGATGCACTGGGCAGAGACTACAGCGGCCATGAGCCAAGCAGCAGGGGACACAATGCAGATGATTGCATGTGGAAGCTGCGGTATGTACATGGTACTAGAAGGGGGAAGCCTAAACAGAGGTATGTCTGTATGAAGTGCCGTCTAATAGAGCTGCTGGAAGAAAAGATCCGAGGGTTGGAGATGCAGGTAGATACCCGGGTAGAGTTTAGAAGGGGGTTCGAGCAGCTGATGGAGGAAAGGCAAGGAGGGGCTGAAGGGGAATGCTCAGGGGTTCAGGTGGAAGCAGGGGCTAAGGTCTGTGAGGGGGGAATATCTGAGGGAGAACAAGGGCAGTGGAAGCATGTGACCATGAGAAGCAGGCCAAGGAAAAGGAGGGCTAGTGAAGGGGAAATAGAACTCAGGAACAGGTTTGGGTGTTTGGATAGCGAGGAGGGGGGGCAGCAGGTGGTAACTGAAGGTGGGAGGGTGAGGAAGAAGAGAAGAGCAGCTAGCCCAATAGAGAGAGGGGAGGAGTTGATGGAGACAGCACCAAATCTGGGCCCCGGGAGGATACAGGATGGCACAAGGGGGAGTATAAAGGAAAATAGGAACGGACACGGGTTACGACTAGAGGGAACAGAGGATAGATTAGTAGATCGCACTGTCGCCAGGCAAAGGCAGGTTTACGTGATTGGGGACTCCTTACTGAGGAGGCTAGACAGGCCTGTGACCAGGGCGGACCCAGAGAACAGAAGGGTGTGCTGTCTACCGGGTGCTAAGATACGGGATGTGGACCTGCGGTTGAAAAGGATCCTAAAAGGAGCAGGTAAGAACCCCTTGATAATCCTTCACGTAGGAACAAATGACACAGCTAGTTTCTCGTTAGAGAGAATCAAGGGAGATTATGCCAGACTGGGGAAGACGCTCAAGGAAATCGAGGCTCAGATCATCTTCAGTGGGATTCTGCCTGTTCCTAGAGAAGGGCAGCAAAGGGCTGACAGGATTGTGAGGATAAATAGCTGGCTAAGGGAGTAGTGCTATAAGGAGGGCTTTGGGATGTATGGTCACTGGGAGGCTTTCGGGGACAGACAACTGTTCTCACGGGATGGACTTCACCTGAGTAGGGAAGGAAATAGACTTCTGGGAGGCACGCTGGCTCATCTCATCAAAAGAGCTTTAAACTAGGAATCTGGGGGAGACGGTTGGGAGATGTCCAGTTAATCTCCACGCCAGATTCCAACATTGAAAAGGAGGGTGATGAGATAAGAACAGATATGTCCAAACCTTTCTCCCCGGCTATAAGAAGGAGAGGGGGGATGAACAGCAAGGGGTCCGTACCAAATTGCATAACTGATGGGAGACAGGCTAAACGGCATACATTAAGATGTTTATACACCAATGTGAGAAGCCTAGGTAACAAAATGGAGGAATTGGAGCTCCTGGTCCGAGAAATGAAACCGGATATCGTAGGAATAACCGAAACCTGGTGGAACAGTAGTCATGACTGGAGTACAGATATGGAAGGGTATGTGCTGTTTAGGAACGATAGGAACAAAGGTAAAGGTGTGGGGGGGGTAGCATTGTATGAGGTAAACTGTAAAGAAATAATAACTGATGGAATGGATAAGACGGAGTCTGTCTGGGCAATACTCACACTGGGTAAAAGAACTACTAGAGCCTCCCCGGGATAGTGCTTGGGGTGTGCTATAGACCGCCGGGACTACCCTGGATATGGACAGAGAACTATTTAATGTTTTTAGGGAAGTAAATACTAATAGGAACTGTGTAATCATGGGAGACTTTAACTTCCCGGATATAGATTGGGGGACAAATGCTAGCAACAATAATAGGGCTCAGATGTTGCTAGACGTGCTAGCTGATGAATTCCTTCATCAAGTAGTAGCTGAACCGACGAGGGGGGAGGCCATTTTAGATTTGGTTTTGGTGAGTAGTGAGGACCTCGTTGAGGAAATGGTTGTAGGGGACAACCTTGGCTTGAGTGATCATGAGCTAATTCGATTTAAACTAAATGGAAAGATTAACAGAATTATATCAGAGACTAGGGTTTACAATTTCAAAAAGGCTAATTTTAATAAATTAAGGGGACTGGTAAGGGAAGTGGATTGGGCTAACATATTTATGGATCTAAAGGCGGATGGCGCCTGGGATTATTTTAAGTTGAAGTTGCAGGAGCTGTCAGAGGCCTGTATCCCGAGAAAGGGAAAACGGTTAGTAGGAAAGAGATTTAGACCAAACTCGGGGGTGGTACCGTTGGACTGGAGAATAGCTAATGTGGTTCCTATTTTCAAGAAAGGGAAAAAAAGTGACCTGGGTAACTACAGGCCTGTTAGTTTAACATCTGTAGTATGTAAGGTCCTGGAAAAAAATTTGAAGGAGAAAGTAGTTAAGGACCTTGAGGTCAATGGCAATTGCGACAAATTACAACATGGTTTTACGAAAGGCAGATCGTGCCAAACCAGCCTGATCTCCTTCTTTGAGAAAGTAACAGACTTTTTAGATAAGGAAAATGCAGTGGACCTAATATACCTCGATTTCAGTAAAGCGTTTGATACGGTACCGCACGAGGAATTATTGGTTAAATTGGAAAAGATGGAGATCGATATGAAAATCCAGAGGTGGATAAGGAACTGGTTAAAGGGGAGACTGCAGTGGGTCATACTGAAAGGTGAACTGTCAGGTTGGAGGGAGGTCACCAGTGGAGTTCCTCAAGGTTCGGTTTTGGGTCCCATTTTATTTAATCTATTTATTACTGACCTCGGAACCAAATGTAGGAGTGGGCTGATAAAGTTTGCGGATGACACAAAGTTGGGAGGTATTGCCAATTCGGAGAAGGATTGGGATATTCTGCAGGGAGACTTGGATGACCTTGTAAATTGGAGTAATAGAAATAGGATGAAATTTAATAGTGAAAAGTGTAAGGTGATGCATTTAGGGATGACTAACAAGAATTTTAGTTATAAGCTGGGGACGCATCGGTTGGAAGTAACGGAGGAGGAGAAAGACCTCGGAGTCCTGGTTGACCGCAGGATGACTATGAGTCGGCAATGTGACGTGGCCGTGAAAAAAGCTAATGCAGTCTTGAGATGCATTAGGCGAGGTATATCTGGTAGGGATAAGGAGGTGCTGCTTCCGTTATACAAGGCACTGGTGAGACCTCATTTGGAGTACTGTGTGCAAGTTCTTGTCTCCCATGTTTAAAAGGGAACTCAAACTGGAATGGGTACAGAGAAGGGCCACTAGGATGATCAGAGGAATGGAAACCTGTCGTATGAAAGGAGACTCGAGGAGCTCGGTTTGTTTACCCTAACCAAAAGAAGGCTGAGGGGGGATATGATTGCTCTCTTTAAATATATCAGAGGGATAAATTCCAGGGAGGGAGAGGAATTATTTCAGCTCAGTACTAATGTGGACACGAGAAGGAATGGATATAAACTGGTGGTGGGGAAGTTTAGGCTTGAAATTAGACAAAGGTTTCTAACCATCAGAGGGGTGAAATTTTGGAACAGCCTTCCGAGGGAAACAGTGGGGGAGAAAGACCTCTTTGGCTTTAAGATTAAGCTTGATAAGTTTATGGAGGGGATGGTTTGATGGGATAACATGATTTTAGTCAATTAATCAACAGCGTGCCATCACTGGTAAATAGTATCAATGGTCAATGAGGGTCTGGCTAGAGAATCTTGCCTGCATGCTTGGGGTTGTACTGATTGCCATATTTGGGGTCGGGAAGGAATTTTCCTCCAGGGTAGATTGGCAGAGGCCCTGGAGGTTTTTCGCCTTCCTCCGCAGCATGGGGCGGGGGTCGCTAGCTGGAGGATTCTCTGCGACTTGAAGTCCTTAAATCACAGGATTCGGGGACTTCAACAGCTGAGTCAAGGGAAAGGGGGTGGGTCAGCTTTTGTGGCCTGCATCATGCGGGAGGTCAGACTAGATGATCATACTGGTCCCTTCTGACCTTAAAGTCTATGAGTCTACCTGGGAGCTCTCCTGATCTTCCAGCTGTTCAACCAATCCATTCATCCCACAAGCATTCCAGGAGGGAGGGGTGGGGGAAAGTGTAACAGACCTTTTGAGCATACAGGTTATACATAGCATACAGATCACTGCTGCTCCTACAACAACACCCAACTACATTACATGAATACTCTCCCAGCCACTCATGAGCCATAGTAGGGAGGCTCCAGTCAATTCCCCCCAGCTCCCCAGCCTTGCACCCCAGGATTGTACCATTGTGCACTTGTCAGCAGCCTAGCCAGTGTAAGCTCATTACCTAGTTCACCACACCCTCAGTGTGGAATGGACACACATCAGCCTTTGTAGTCTGAGCTGCAATTCCCCAAGCACTTCAAACAAAACACACTGTTTGAGGTAACATATCAAATAGGTTTATTAACTACAGAACAGTTGATTTAAGTGATTATAAGTAGCAGATGCAGAGGTCTTAATTCTAACTTAAAGAGGCTAAGCAAGATTTGAATCAAGCAGTGTCTCACCCTAAGAGCTGGTACAAGCAGCTTCCACTTCTCCAATACACAGACTGAACCCCTTTCCAGCTTGGGACCAAACTCCCTCCTTCAAAGTCTTCGGCTACACTACGGACCTTACAGCGGCACAGCTGTACCGCTACAGATGTGCCGCTGTAAGGTCTCCCATGTAGCCACGCTTTGCTGATAGGAGAGAGTTCTCCTGCTGGCATGATTAAACCACCCCCAATGAGCGGCGTTAGCTATTTCTGCAGGAGAGCCTCTACTGCCAACATAGCGCTGTCCATATCAGCACTTCTGTCTGTGACAGTTGTCTGTCAGGGCTTTCTTTTTTCGCACCCCTGACCGACAGAAATTTTACCAACAGAAGTGGTGTTGACAAAGCCTTTGTCTTTCAGACAATCTTCCAGGTGTTGAGCTGAGCGGGGAGAGAGGCCAAGTAATGATGTCACTCTTCCTCTTTTATACTTTTTTCCGGCTGCTCGAAAGATTCTTGCTGTGACGTGGGTTAGCGTATCCCCATGGCATACGTGCCTTCTCCGAAAAGTCTCTGGGATAGTGGATTGAGTGTTGATGAGCCCTTAACTCCTGTCTGGCCACTGATGGCTGCTCCTTTGTCCCTACTGAAAGGCTGGCTTTGGGCATCTCCCAACCCCATGACCTATTTCAGTAACACAAAAGGCAATACCTCATAACTTCACACACAATGATAGCAGAGACAATCCAACAGGATATTACGGTTCAACAGATCATAAAGTAATCGTTCTAGATTACTACATTTTTAATTGACTGAAACAAAGACATTATTTTAAATTAATCAGTCACAGAGGTTTAGTATGTTCATAACAATATTCATTGCTTTTAGAAAAAGGGAACACTAATTTATTTTGTGTTATCTCCATAACCAGACATGTTTATGAAATTTCACCAACTTTATGTTTCCAAAGATTTTAGGCATAACAAAGGATTTTAAATCTTACTAAGGTACTGATTGTGCTGGAGGGTTCTCTTAAAACTAGTTCATCAAATAGTTCAGAGGTAAAGAAAGGGAAACTTGTTTGTCCAGCTATCTGGAAGGAAAGCGTTGTCCCTTTGTGACAATGCGGTTCTGGCGGAACCCAACTGAGAGTGCCAACTCAGGACAAATTGCTCAAATAGGGCAGTTACAGCCCAAGGCTGGGGTTTTTTCCACCTCTAAGGCAAACCAAACCAGCCAGACTAAAAGGACTTCAGTCTCACCCCACTGGCTAACTGCAAGTCTCACAAGCAATCTCCTTAGACACTCCAGTTTCCCAGTATTACCACCAGTACCACTCGTTATGGGGACAAATGGTTATGAAAACCAATACCCCAGTAAAAGAAAAAGGTTCTCCTGATCCCAAAGGACCAAGCCCCAGACCCAGGTCAATATACAAATCAGATCTTACCCACAAATCACGCTGTTGCCAATCCTTTAGAATCTAAAATCTAAAGGTTTATTCATAAAAGGAAAAAGATAGAGATGAGAGTTAGAATTGGTTAAATGGAATCAATTACATACAGTAATGGCAAAGTTCTTGGTTCAGGCTTGCAGCAGCGATGGAATAAACTGCAGGTTCAAATCAAGTCTCTGGAATACATCCCCCGCTGGGATGGGTCCTCAGTCCTTTGTTCAAAGCTTCAGCTTGTAGCAAAGTTCCTCCAGAGGTATGAAGCAGGATTGAAGACAAGATGGAGATGAGGCATCAGCCTTATATAGTCTTTTCCAGGTGTAAGAACACCTCTTTGTTCTTACTGTGGAAAATTACAACAAAATGGAGTCTGGAGTCACATGGGCCAGTCCCTGCATACTTTGCTGAGTTACAAGGCGTATCTGCCTTCTCTCAATGGGTCCATTGTATAGCTGATGGTCCTTAATGGGCCATCAAGCAGGCTAGGCAGAGCTAACACCAGTTTGTCTGGGATGTCACCCAGCAGCATAGCATAAGTTTGAAATACAGACAGTATAGAGCCAATATTCATAACTTCAACTACAAAAGTGATACACACATATAGACAGCATAATCATAACCAGTAAACCAGAACCTTGTCTTAGACACCCCATTTGATCCCCTTTATACAAGATTTGTGTGCCACTACAGGACCTTGGTTGCAACAATGATCTATATGGTCCCAGATTATATCAATAACGTCACACCCCCAACGCAAAATTGATGCAGGAAGGGATGACACAAACATCACTGACTGCATCCCAAGAGCTCCCCATCCTTGGGTTTATCTCACTATGGCTAGTATCGGGGTTAGGCACTATGGCTTAGCTGGCTAAAGAACAACAGAAATGGTTTATCAAAATTGTGTTCAACAACATGATTGCACCTCTTTACAAACAAGGTAAAACTTGGTTAGAACAATAGTGGATTGGATCTGCTCTTGCAGCATGGTTCCTGTATGTCTCATGTGACCTTGCCAAGAGCTAAAGAAAACAGCTACTTTATCCATACAAGCTCGGGCAAATGTTTGGAACCCAATTAACATCAAATAAATGCAGATATTAATGATGTTCATAGTACAGGAATCTTGGCATTTAGCCATAAAACTGTTCTGCTTTGAAACACCAGTAACCAAATCTGTCCTCAGACCCTGAAGCACAGACTGCTCACTTAAAGAATTAGAATGGAGACATTCCTGTTCCAACACCATTGTCTTCCCAACAAGCTGGCCACACACAGCCACTTGGTTATAGGGCTGCTCAACTTTCTTAACAGCTCTTACTCCATCTGAGACCTTCTCAAAGCTACCCACACTGGATCTTTCGAAAGGAAAGTCAGTGGATCCATTCACAACAGAAAATTTCTGGCTGTTAGGAACTGAAACTTCCTTGATTAAATTACTCTCACACCCTTCATTTGCAGGGAACTGCTTGCACAAATTACCATGAGGATTCCTTTCCCCAGGAGCTTTTTTAAGCAGCAAATCACCCCTCACAGAAATTCTGCCCTTACCCTCTTCACCTAGGGCTTGCTCTAAAGGAACACTTTCCTGAGCAACAACAGACTTTTTCTGGGTCTTACTTACATCCAGGATCTCCTTTGGCCCATCAGGCAGATTTCTACACAATCCCCTTTCAGGCAAACCCATAGACTTCCTAGATGAAAGGTTAGAAACATTTTCCTTTCCTTTGCCACACACAAGTTTAGGAATCCTTTCCTTCTTGCTACAAGTTTCCACACCATCAGTAGGTAACACAACCAAATCATCGGCATGCTCTCCGTGTGCCCCGGCTAGGGTATTACCCTGATTAGACAGTGTTGCTACACCCTTTACCAACCACACACTAGCAATAGGTAAAATACAAGCACCAGAATTGTCTGGTCTCTGGGATTTTGCTAAGACACTAACTGTATGCAACTTAGTTACAGTGCCATTCTCCCCAGCAGACACAGACTTAGGACCATTCCCTTCCTGGGCTTTAGTTGAATTCAGAACCAACTTTGAGACAACTGCACTAACCTCAACCATCACAGGCCGAAAGGCACCTTCTGTCTGCTCCACAGACAAAGAAGAGCTGGAGACACCTTTTTTACCAGACACATAGCTCGGGATTTCATTTCCCTTGTCCCAGCACACAGGGCTGTTCACAGACAACTGCTTGGAGACTGAGGTAGCTTCCTCCATAGGCAAGTCAATACCCCTGACAGACACAGGCACATTTCCTTCACTGTCACTATTCTCCACACAGGAAACAGGTAAGGTATAGGGACATTTATCTTCCACTATCCCTGCCTTCCCAAACTGCTGACTAGACAAAGCCATCAGCTCACAAGGCTGCCCAGGCTCCTCCAAACTTTTCCTGCCTTCCTCTCCTTTGTCCCAGCACACAGGGCTGATTACAGACAAAGACTGGGAGAGTGGGGCAGCTTCCTTACCAGGCACCTTGCCACTCCCAGCAGACAAACTGCTCTTTTTACTACACTGAGCCACTGCCAGCAAATCACAGTTACCCTTTTCAGATTCACTTTTACAAGCTGTACTAGCCACCAAAGCATCACCCATCAAAAATCCACCCTTTCCTTCCTCAGCTAGGGCTTCCACCTGACCATCCTCTTTAGTCTGCTCCAGAGAAACATTTTCCTGCCCAATAAGATTTTGCTGCTCTTGATTTAACTCCAGATTCACTTCTGAGACACTAGACCGACATTCGGAAACTTCATTTACCGACAAATAGCTCTTCTCAGACAAACCTTTGGAGCAATACTCCCCAGGCAAATCATTGCCCACAATAGACACAGGTTTAAGATCATTCCTGTCCTGTGACTGACCACCTGGACTGAACAAAGCTTTAACATTTTCCCCAATCAAAAGATCCTTAGGCAATAACTTCCTTACACCAGCTATAACCTCATGCTTAGCACCATTCCATTCAAGGTGGATTCTGGCTAAAGGCACACGGACAGTAAACTCATAGAGGACTACAAAATTCACACTCTGATTTGGTAAATAATCTTCCTCTTTGACAAGATCTGCTTTAACAAGAGTGATGTTAGAAGCCATAATTTGCCCTACACAGCTTTTACCATTGACTTTTACATTCTCTGTGAATCTTTCATTACCACTCCCATACAGAGCATTGGCACCAGTTATGGAGTCACCCTTTACTGAACACACAGTAAAAGCATTTACATAAAAGGTGGCAGAATTGGGGTACATTTGGTTACACCCAGACAACTGCTCAGAGTTATACAACATACCAACATTGTTATAAACCGGACTTTCAAGAGGATACAATTTCTGCTTTTCTTCCCTTGCTTTTTTGACTTGGAGCTGAAATCTTTGCACTTTTGCCTCAGCTTCTAGTTCCTGCAATCGAATTTCTGCCAGTCTTTGTTCATGTTCAAGTTGAAGTTTACTTGCTGCCTTTTGCTTTTCAATTGCTTCTGCCTTCTGATCACTGGCCATTAACAGATCTCTCAGTTCTTGATTTGTAGCTTTCTTTCTAAAGCTTATCCCCTTTTCTGAACACAAATCTTTCAGGGCGTTTTTGTCAAGGCCCTCATATGCTCTTTGCTCACCCATTGCAACTGCTCTTTAACCAACCAAACTCTCAATCCCAAAATTCAAATTTGGATAACGTGGGGTTCTGATCCAAAGCTTAATTGACCTGGTTCTGTGGATCCTGCCGACTACGCCACTGTGACAATGCGGTTCTGGCGGAACCCAACTGAGAGTGCCAACTCAGGACAAATTGCTCAAATAGGGCAGTTACAGCCCAAGGCTGGGGTTTTTTCCACCTCTAAGGCAAACCAAACCAGCCAGACTAAGAGGACTTCAGTCTCACCCCACTGGCTAACTGCAAGTCTCACAAGCAATCTCCTTAGACACTCCAGTTTCCCAGTATTACCACCAGTACCACTCGTTATGGGGACAAATGGTTATGAAAACCAATACCCCAGTAAAAGAAAAAGGTTCTCCTGATCCCAAAGGACCAAGCCCCAGACCCAGGTCAATATACAAATCAGATCTTACCCACAAATCACGCTGTTGCCAATCCTTTAGAATCTAAAATCTAAAGGTTTATTCATAAAAGGAAAAAGATAGAGATGAGAGTTAGAATTGGTTAAATGGAATCAATTACATACAGTAATGGCAAAGTTCTTGGTTCAGGCTTGCAGCAGCGATGGAATAAACTGCAGGTTCAAATCAAGTCTCTGGAATACATCCCCCGCTGGGATGGGTCCTCAGTCCTTTGTTCAAAGCTTCAGCTTGTAGCAAAGTTCCTCCAGAGGTATGAAGCAGGATTGAAGACAAGATGGAGATGAGGCATCAGCCTTATATAGTCTTTTCCAGGTGTAAGAACACCTCTTTGTTCTTACTGTGGAAAATTACAACAAAATGGAGTCTGGAGTCACATGGGCCAGTCCCTGCATACTTTGCTGAGTTACAAGGCGTATCTGCCTTCTCTCAATGGGTCCATTGTATAGCTGATGGTCCTTAATGGGCCATCAAGCAGGCTAGGCAGAGCTAACACCAGTTTGTCTGGGATGTCACCCAGCAGCATAGCATAAGTTTGAAATACAGACAGTATAGAGCCAATATTCATAACTTCAACTACAAAAGTGATACACACATATAGACAGCATAATCATAACCAGTAAACCAGAACCTTGTCTTAGACACCCCATTTGATCCCCTTTATACAAGATTTGCGTGCCACTACAGGACCTTGGTTGCAACAATGATCTATATGGTCCCAGATTATATCAATAACGTCACACCCTTTAAGGGCTAGCCTCTCTTCAACAGGGGGGTGAAGGGAGAAAGGGATGGACAGAAAGGACAGGGAGACTTTGGAAGCAAGTTTTTTGTACTATAGTAACTAAAATTAAAATATGTATTTTAGATAAGAGTGGTCTTTTGAAGGATTTATTTTAAAAACTATATGTCTGAAGAGCCAAGCATGTGAGGCTAAAGGTGAATACTCAGATCGTGGATCTAAAACTCTATGCAAGGATTTTTTAGAGATGTGATTTCATAATCTTCAGCAATCTTCTAATGAAATAGTTTAAAATTTGCTTTAAAAATAAGGTCCCGTAGACTAACATATTCTGAGTAAATATTACAGTAATGCACAACTGTTTTTGTCAGTAAATTCAGAAACTGAGACCTGGTCCACACTAACCCCCCCACTTCGGACTAAGGTACGCTAATAACGTAGCTGAATTCGAAGTACCTTAGTCCGAACTTACCGCGGGTCCAGACGCGGCAGGCAGGCTCCCCTGTCGATGCCACGTACTCCTCTCACCGAGCTGGAGTACCGGCGTCGACGGCAAGCACTTCCGGGATCGATCCCAGAAGATCGATCGCTTACATCCGGACCAGGAAGTAAGTATAGACGTACCCTGACAGTATATACCTAGGGGTTGGCAAATGCCTGTTAAATGGCTTCATTACCACTCGAATGGCTCTTTAACAGTTTCAATGTTGTGCTAATAGGATTGGCAGGCTGGAGGCTTTTTCACTTTTAAGTTACTAGCTCCCTTCTGGAGTAAGAGACACCACGCTGCAGCAGCCAGCTGTGGGAGCCTGCAGGAAGGGTCAGAACAGGGATAGGAAGGTGGGGGGGTGGACACTAAGACCCAGGAGGTGCCCCGAATTTTCCGGTGCCCTACACAGCTGTGTATGCTGAGTATGCCTAAGGACGGCCCTGGGTGAATGTCACCCCCGTCCCTCCATCTCAGGGACCCAGTCTGAGCTGGGAGTTCATCTGAAAGAAAGGACGGATTCTCTCCCCAGCGAAGGAGGCCTCAGTGAAAGTGAAGATCGGGGCCTCATTATCAGCACTGAAAAATGCCACCTGCCCCTGTTCATAGTCCAGACAGACCCGAACCTGCCGGTGCCAGCTGCTCTGGGGCAGGGTGCTCTGAGGGGCAGGTTGAACCTTAGACACCCATCCCCACCAATTCATGGCCCAGATCCCCTCCTCAGGGGAAATGCCGATCCAGCCTTTCCTCCACACAGACTCCCTGGCCACCCCGATGGCCCAGAATTCCTCATCCCCCACCTCCACCTCCCAGTACCAACTCCCCGTGGTGAACCCTGGAGAGCCCAGCACACAGTGCCAACGATCAAATCGCTCAGGATTGTTGGGCAGGTCCTGCCGTGTGTCTCCCCATCTCACACCCCGCCGATCCTCAGACAGGATGAGTTCAGGATGAGCTGTGTCTGGATCCAGAGTCACATGCACTGTGGGGAATTCAAGGGAATGGGTTAAAAAACCTCGGGACAGGAAGGGGGACAGCAGCTGAAGGGGGGGGTAGGGAGTGGGGGGAAGGGGAAGGACTGCAGTAGAGGACAGTAGGAGCTGAAATAGGGGGCAGAGAATGGGGAGGGGATAGGTAATTTTAAGTTGAAAAGATCGTAAATGTGTTATAAGACTGAAAACTATTATAACTTCACTTGTCATGAACCCCCCTTTCAGTGACAGGTGGGTCCCCCTTGCCGTCCCTTCATTCCCCATATTCGTCTCCTCACCAAGGGGTGAAGGCAGAAACCCCCCCTCCCTTCAACCCCCGTTGTGATAACTGTCCCTACAGGCTGACCCTGACTGTGAGCGCCGCTGGCAGACGTGAGTGAGAGCTCATCAAAAGTCACAGTAACCCATGGTAATAAATGTTGAAAGTAGGGTGACCAGAGAGCAAATGTGAAAAACGGGACCAGGGGTGGGGGGTAATAGGAGCCTATATAAGAAAATGTCCCAAAAATCAGGACTGTCCCTATAAAATCGGGACATCTGGTCACCCTAGTTGAGAGGAAAGGGGTTGAAAGGGGAGTGAAACAGACTGAAATAGCTCAGACAGAGACCTCCTGCTATAACTCAAGGATTGAGTTAAGCTCATGCCTGGTGAACAAGCGACGTGTGGGACTGGTACTAAGGAGACCAAAATTGGTGTGTCAGAAACTGGGTGTAATTGGTGGACAATATAATGAGTGAACAGAGCTATTCCACCTCTCCCTTCCCTGTGGGGTTCTTGAAAGAAAAGCCTGTGGCAGGAGAGTCTGAGACTCACTGCTGATGGGGGGAGGGGTGACTGAATGGAGTGAGCTGCATCATCATGGCTGCCACCCCCACTGTCCCCTGGAACCCCGGGATCCCCCATGACACCGTTGGATCTTTGTCATCCTGAGCCTGAAAGGCACCTGACCAGACCAGGCCAGAATGTGGGACCCAGATGACATCACTACCTCCATTGGGTCTGGCTAAAACCCACCACCACCTGGGATGTGAGACTTTGCCCCTCACTTCCTGTGTCCTCTTCCTCCCTCACGTCTTCTCTTTCCTATAGCCAGGGCTGCCTGGGGGGGCAAGTGGGGCAATTTGCCCCAGGCCCCGCAGGGGCCCCCACGAGAATGTCATAGGCTCCTCCCCGCCTCTGCCTTTCCCCATCCCCCAGCGCCACGGTGCGCCGCATCCAGGAGCAGCCCTGGACAGCGCTGCAGCGGCATGGCTCGGGCGGGGCCTGAGCTCCTCCCGCTCAGAGCCGCGAGGTAAGGGGCGGGATTGCGAGTTGCGGCCGAGCGGCGGGAGCTCAGGCCCTGCTGGAGCCACGCCGCTGCAGCACTGTCCAGGGCTGGGCTGTGTTTCTCCAGCAAGGGTCACACTCCACTTCTGAGCATCTCTCATTGCCTAGTTTGTGTGAATCACATTCATAGGCCTCACGTCTCCCCACACATGGTATCAGGGGCCTAGGTGCCTGACTGAGGCTTTGTAGATGCCACGGGGGGGGGAGGGGAGGGGCTAGCTGAAAGTTAGGCATAGTGCCCAAGTTCCTTTGTGGATCTGGGCCTGAGTGCAGAAGGCTCTGGGTGTGTTATATTTCACCCAAACCCACAGGGCTGCACTAATGATAATTCTTTAAACTTATCCCAGACCTTTTTCCCACCATCCTGTTTGTTTCCTACAGCAGTCTGAGGTGCACTCAGAGTTTGCTTCTGAGCTTCAAAGTGAACTTAGTGCCAGAGATAAAAGGAGGATTCAAACTCCTTTGAAATCCCTGGGTATAATAATAAATAATCTCAGAACAACAGTTTCTTCCACCAACAAAGCAGATCTCTGGAAGGGCAATGTCTAGAGAAAGGTTTCTCTCCCTAGCTGATTTAGCCAATATTCTGCAAATCAGTCAGATACACCTCTACCTCGATATAATGCTGTCCTCGGGAGCGAAAAAAATCTTACCGCGTTATAGGTGAAACCGCGTTATATCGAACTTGCTTTGATCTGCCGGAGTGTGCAGCCCCCTTTCCCCCCGGCGCACAAGGGGGAATGATGTTAGCTAAGGTGATGGAAGCACTCTTCCACTGGCCTGGAAGACTTTCATACCCCTGACCAATGTAGCTACACTGATAGAATTTTCATGTGTAGACCAAGCCTTAGCTAGACTCTTATTTTAAGCTCTTAAGTGGTGCTATATATATAGCTATACTTTTTCCAGTTCATTGTAGAAAAAGTGGAACTATGCTTTTCATTCATCTCTTCAATCTCTCACACATTTAAAAAACATAACAATGAATACATTTCAAATATTGCTATATTTGAAAACAAAACAGCTTGTGGAGGTGTCAGCAAGAAGAGGTGTCAGCAAACATTTCTAACAAGACCTTTTAAATGATTTATTTCTAGTTTTTTAATCAGATTCTTAAATGTGTAGAAATAAAATGTTAAGGTTCCACATTAAAAACAATTTTCAAAAGATCATACAACTCCCATCCCTTAGTGGGAGGTGTTTCTCTGTACTCCAGGTAGAAGGAAGAGGGAAAATGGAACTTACCAGATTTAGCAAGAATTTCCTCTAAAAGACAAATAAAGAAAAATAAATAATGTATGAAAATGATGATAGTTGTTAAGATGTTTCATAATAGAGGTATTTTTTCTCCCCTGTCCTTTTTTGTATTTTTGCAAAGTCAAATGGTCAAATATGGATCAGTAATAGAAACCTGTGTTCCCAGGAGCCACATCATATGTCAGGGCAATCCAAGGAACCACGCTGATTTTAGAGCAGTTAGGAAAGACCAGCTTCAAACACAGGCCTGATCTAAACCTTAACTCTGGCAGGGCTGTCACCTTTATATGTTTAATACTTAATATACCTTAGAGAATATTTATGAAAATACTTATGTACCTTAATATTTAATACTCATTGGCCCAGAAAGCAAGTGTAGGCTCTGTAGGGTAGGGATTAGGATGGTCACTGGGGAGGGGTGAGCTCCTGGGTTTCAGTCTCTGTGCCTAAGACTATTTAATGATTTATACCACCTAGAACAGCTTCGACAGAGAGATTGAGAGAGACCCACTTAGAATAGCCAGCAGCCCTGCAGTTAGGGCACTCGCCTAGGAAAGGGGAGAGCAGGGATTCAAAGCTGGGCCGCCGCAGTTCGTCTGAGTGACTTAATAACTGGGCTATCGGTGATCAGAGGGACATCATCTCTGCAGTGCTGTACATGTAGACAAGCCATGACGCATCATTCGAAAAACTAAGGAGGTGCTCCTTAGTTTTTAGAATGACGCGTCATGGCTTGTCTACATGTACAGCACTGCAGAGATGAAGAAGCTCTCTCGTCAACAAAGCGCTGTCTACACCAGGGTTAGGTCGGTATAATTTTTCACATCCCTGAGTGACGTAGTTATACCGAGATGTTTGTGGTGTAGATCTGGCCTAAGGCACCTTGTGAAACCTAACAACATAGGACTGGAAGGAACCACCTGAATCATTGAGCCAGTCCCCTGCTATCACTGACCACCTCTTTAAATCTAGCCCTTCATTTCCAAACTGACTTAGCTTTTAATTTAAACAATGTTTTCAAAAGCCCCAAATCACAATGAAATAGTTTTGAAGTTTTTATAACTACCAGACAAACAAAAAAATCAATTATTTCAACAGCTCTTTCTCTGACTCTGTCATTCACCAACCAGTCTGCCTGCACAGACCAGGGAGCAGAGGCGTTAAGTTGGAGAGGTTGTAGCTGATAGACTTTTTGACCTTTGTTACATCTGAATACCTCAGCTCTTTGACTAAGCAATGGCACTGTTATAAAATAACTGTGCTCTCTGATGCTCAACCATTGCTATTCTCCTGAATTTCAAAAGGTGTGAAGTAAACTTTCTTGTCTGAAATTACAGCACGTTGCTTTGAATATACAGCAGGGAAACAGATTTCCTCCATTCGATGGAAAATTTTATCTCTTCCACTGTCTGACTGAAAACGACAACATGTACTCAGTAAATCCATTGTACCCTGCTTTGCTGCTATTTGAAATGACAGCTGTGTCAGAGATGATGGTGCACACCTTGGGCTGGACTGTACACTGCGCTAACACCTCTGAAATCCAGGAAATACAAAGTTAAGTTACATGCCACCTGTTCAAAGCATCCTTAGTTCTGCCCCTTTTAAGCTGTGTCCCACCATGTCCACAACATACCATTCCCATCAGGCAGAGCAGTTTTCAATCAGTTTTAGCTCAGTGAGAAAAGTTATCTTTTAAACTGCGAGTCTCAATCCTAACTACAGCAGAGTTGCTGCTCCATTATCAGACTTCACTGTTAGCTACATCCATGCAGCCTAGCTTGATATACACCTGGACCTTTTCCCTAGTGAAGCCTGCACTTACTCCAGTCCCCTGCTCTCACAGACAGCTCCTGTGGCACTTTGTACCTCAAAGCAGCCCCCTGAAATCCCTATATTCACCCCATCATATAATTATGAGATGTTTCCTACAAAGTATCCATTGTAAAGTATCATTTTAAAATTCTTGATCTGTTTAACATTAATATCCTGTTGGGTTTGTATGTGCTATGATTGTATGTGAAGTTATGAAGTTTTGCTAGGTGTGTGTTACTGAAATATGTTCTGAGGTTGGAAACATCCACAACCAGCCTTTCAGGTGCAACAATGGAGTAGCCAGATGTGCTGATGGGCCATTAAAGGGAATTCACTTTCCCAGCAGCCATCCCAGAAGATTTCTCAGAGAGGTCACGTAGACAATGGAGATTACTTGACCAATGGAGGCAGACCCCCACCTCGCAAGCATAGATCTTTGCAGCAAACTGGAAGAAACTATAAAAGAAGGGATGTGACATCGTGATTGGCTTCACTCCTGCCACAACTCAACACCTGGAAGAAACATCTAGCGGACAAAGACTTTGAACTGTGGAGGGTGGTCCGGTGCTGGAGGAGAGACCCAGCCACTGTATTGAAGATCTGTGACCTGTTTGTACCATCTGTCAGGGTGAGACACTGCTTGATTCAAATCCTGTTTAGTTTATAGAACTCAGATTGCAAATTTACTTTTCTTTCTTAGGTAACCAACTTTGATCTCTATGTCTGCTACTTATAATAACTTAAAATCTATCTTTCTGTAGTTATTAAATCTGTTTTATATTTTACATAAAATAGTTGAAGTGCTTGGAAAATCTCAGCTCAGGATACAAAGGTTAGTGTGTGTCCTCTCCACATTGAGGGAGGGGCAGACTGGGTAATGAACTTACATTGCTCAGGCTTCTGACCAGCGCAAGACACTTCAGCTCTGGGGTCCTAGGCTGGGGAGCTGTGAGGATTGGCTGGAGCCTCTCTGCTGACGATTCATGAGTGGCTGGGAGAAGCATTCATGTAACTCAGCTAGGTGTGTCCCTTCCTGTGGATATCCGTGTAAATGCAGAACCTGCCAGAGGTCTGTAGCTTGCCAACAACCACCCAGTGGTGGGACAGAGGGCTCAGCAGTCCCCCAGTCCAGGTGACATCCTGGGATCCCCATCACAGCCCCTTCATAAAATCCTATTAAAAAACTTAGCAAGTTCCATTTTAACATTAGTTCTGTTTCATAGATTCATAGATTCTAGGACTGGAAGGGACCTCGAGAGGTCATCGAGTCCAGTCCCCTGCCCGCATGGCAGGACCAAATACTGTCTAGACCATCCCTGATAGACATTTATCTAACCTACTCTTAAATATCTCCAGAGATGGAGATTCCACAACCTCCCTCGGCAATTTATTCCAGTGTTTAACCACCCTGACCGTTAGGAACTTTTTCCTCGTGTCCAACCTAGACCTCCCTTGCTGCAGTTTAAACCCATTGCTTCTTGTTCTATCCTTAGAGTCTAAGGTGAACAAGTTTTCTCCCTCCTCCTTATGACACCCTTTTAAATACCTGAAAATACCTTTAAATACCTGTTGTTTTCTCTCACAACACTTCCTGGCAGTCTGCTCCAGAACCTCACTCCTCTGATGGGTAGAAACCTTTAGTTCCCAGCCTGAATTGAATTCAAGGCCAGATAATCCCCATTTCTTCTTGGTCGATTTGATTGTTAGCTTCAACAGTTCATCTCTCTCCATGTTGTTTACTCCCCTGATGCATTCGCAAAGAGCAATCACATCCCCTCTCAGCCTTCCCTTTGCTACCCAAAACAAGCTCAGTTTTTTTAGTCTCCTCTCTTACGGCAGGCCCTCCATGACCCTGATCATCCTGGGAGCCCATCTCTGAACCTGAAATTCATCCACCTCTGGCTGAGGTTGTGGGACACCCCACAGATGCCAGGACAGGAGAGCAGCCCCTCTTACAAAATATCCAGCTCCTGGGTGCTGATCCTTGGCATTGAGGAGAAGCTACAATTTGCTGCAGAAGTAGAAGAGGAGCCAGGGGAGGGATTTGAGTAGGGAGCGGACGACATGGTTGGAGAACAATTGAGGCAGCTGATTTTGCTGGCACAATGTTCGATCAGGCTCTTCATTTCTCTGGTGGGAGAGAAGAGCTTGAGAAGCAACAAAAGCACCTGGTGCCAGGGCTGAGACCCAACCAGAGTCCCCCTGACCACAGGGGAACCAGCCCCATGTAACCTCCTTGCCCAGCCACATGGCGATGGGGGAAATGACAGCAGGAAAACTTAGAGGTGTTCCAAGCCCCTGCAGCCAGAAGGATTCCTCCAGCAGTAGCCGGCAAAGCAGCAATAGCCTGCTGCCCAGACAGCCTCTGGCCTTTTCAGTTTGCTGGTTTCCTCTTTGCTCTGCTCCGTTCCCTGCCTCCCTCTGCCCTCCATGGTCCTAGGCAGGACCTGAATTGCTAATATATTGAACAATCACATTCTAAAAAACAGTGTTTCAGCCCTTCTTCTTTCATCTTAAAGGAAGAGCAGAAGCTGTGTTTATTTCCCCTTTGCTAGTCTTTTGAATACACCCCACTGGTCCCAGAAATTACCTTTGTCTTTCTTCATTTCAGATCGCAAGGTTGCTAGAAGGAGAAAAAGGCAAATTATGAGCTTTCGTTCTGCCATGGTTATGGTGATATTCCAACGGTTGAACACAATGTGTTGTGCTTGTGAAAGAGAGGGACAGATTTACAGTCAGTGGTTTAAAACACACCTGTCTCAAATGCACCGTGTGATCAAGTGGGGTCAAGTGAAGGCAGGGAGGAGTCGGCTATGTGGGATGAGGATAGAACTTGGGGGCAGAGAGGTGTGATGATCTGGCAGAATTGGGAGGGGAAAGATGAGGAAAGGAAGGAGATGTAGGACTGTTGTTTTTTTGGGGGGATGCACAGGTCAGGAAAGCCTCATCCCTTAGTGGGAGAGGTTTCAGTGGACTCCAGAAACAAGGAATAGGAAAAATTGAACTTACCAAGTTCAGCAAGAATTTCTTCTAAAAGACAAAAAAGAGGAATTAATAATGTGTAATAGCTGTTAAAAATTTTAGTACAGTGGTTCTCTCCCCACCCCTGCTACCTTCATCCATTTTGTTATGTTTGCAAAGTCAAACACAGGCAGTTTTTGTTTGTTTGTTTCCTGTTTTGGGCATGCTCTCTTGTGACGTTTTTTATCACTAGAGTTGGGCAACATTTTTCAGCTGAAATCATCATCATCGGCAGTTCCTTGGTTCGTGGATGATCTCTACCACAGATTTACTTATGGGTCCTGAGATATCTCAGGAGTCCAATCCTGGAACCACAGATCTGCCCGCAGTAGGTACAGACATTTCCTAGCGGGTCAGCTCCCCATTGTGAGAAAGTTCTTTTTCCTTCCTTCAGCTTTGAGGGAAAGGCGCTTCTCCTCGAAGCGGGCCACTACCTGATGGAGGCTGACCACTGAGGTCAGTTGGTGGCTTGCTCCTCCCAGCTTGTGATGTCCACATCAGTTTTCTTGAGATACATTTTCAGTGTCTATTTGTAGCGTTTCCTCTGACCACCACGGGATCTCTGACCATGGGTGATCTGAGAGTAGATGGCTTGTTTTGGGAGGCGAGAGTATGGCATCCGCACACAATGTTCAGCCCAATGAAGCTGGTTCATGAGAATCATTGCTTAGTGCTGGTGACATTGGCTTCAGTGAGGATGCTGGCGTTAGCGTAGCAATCTTCCCATTTGATGCGAAGGATCTTCCAGAAGCATTGTCGGTGGTACCTCTCCAGACAGTTGGGTTTGCATCCCTAAAGGAGTGTAGGAGTCATATTTGTCTTATGGGTTATGTAAAAGGCCTGAGGCAGGCTGATGGAGCACTTTAGTCTTCCGAATATTGAGTCAGAGTCCTAGGCTTCGATGAGCTTGTGCAAAAAAATCCAGTGTGGACTGAAGGTCAGTCTTAGTGTGCACGAGGATGTCATCAGCATCTGGCCCTGCTGCCTTGCTGTTCTTCATTTGCATGATGGATCATGTTACTTCTTCGAGGGCAGGAGGATCAGCAAGAGATTCTCTTTCATGTCACTGAGGTATAGATTCGATGGTGGCATTAGAGACGGTTGACTCACGATTCAGGAGTGACTCAAAATGCTCCTTCCATCTGGCTTTGATGGCTTCATTGTCCTTAAAATATGTCAACCCGTCTTAAGCTTGGAGTGGTGTAGGACCATGGGATCATGGATTGTAGACTTGTTCATTTAAATTGCACAGATTACAGCTAATAGCCTTTTTGACTATTGGTACATCTGAATCAGGGCCGGCTCCAGGCACCAGCTTCTCAAGCAGGTGCTTGGGGCGGCCGTTCCGGACAGGGGCGGCAGTTCCAGGTATTTGGCGGCAATTCGGTGGAGGGTCCGTCTCTCCGCCTGGGAGTGAAGGACCTCCCGCCGAATTGCTGCCGCAGATCGCGATTGCGGCTTTTTTTTTTTTTTTTTTTTTTGGTACAAAGGCCCATGGTTCAGAAATCCCTTTCCTAGGCCAGTGTTCTCGACTCGGCTGACACATTGTCCCTGAAAGGGTCAGTTGAGAACTCAGCGTGCGCACAGCAAGCTGGAAATCTGCACAGTGTGTGGAGCGTGTGTATGTGACTTGGAGCTTGGCAGGGCAGCAGCACTGGTTCGTGGGGTTAAGGCAGCTGGGCTGTGCAGGAGCACTCCACAAAGCAGGGTGGCAGACATGGGGTCTGCAGCTGGGAGTGTGTCTGAGAGGCCCAGAAGCACATGGGATCCTGGGGTTAGGCCCACCCACAGCAGACTGGCGTCAGTCCAGAGAGGGGGTGACACAGGGCCTTGAAGTGATTTAATTAGCTAGCAAAACACCCCTATCTTGGACCCATGAGCAGCCTTTGCCATGGGAATCACAGCGTGAGAGCGGTGAGTCGGGGATCCTTTGCAATCTTCACAAAGAGCTTTGGCAATCTCCTTACAGAACCATGTGAGCTCCTTGCCATGTTCCCCACAGACATTCTCTTCCCTCCCCCTTTTTCCTGGTTTTAACCCCAGTTGTTTGATGAACTCTGCTATGCTGTCCAGCTGAGTGTTGGAAAGGTCTTTTCCAGAATGTGCATTTGGATGTTTAAAAGCGCTCTGGCGCAGCTTACTGACTCGCTCAGACCTCAGCGAAAAGAATATCCCCATTGTTATTGCTGCTTGCTGTGCACTCCACAATATCTGTGAGAGTAAGGGGGAGACATTTATGTCGGAGTGAGAGATTGAGGCAAATCGCCTGGCTGCTGATTACGTGCAGCCAGACACCAGGATGGTTAGAAGAGCACAGCAGGGCGCGGTGCGCATCAGAGAAGCTTTGAAAATGAGTTTTGTGACTGGCCAGGCTACGGAGTGAAACTTCTGTTTGTTTCTCCTTGATGAACCGTCCGCCCCCACCCCACCCGGTTCACTCTACTTCCCTGTAAACCAACCACCCCACCCTCCCCTCCCACCCTCGAGCAGCACATGCAGAGGCAATAAAGTCATGGTTACTTCACATTCATGCATTCTTTATGAATTCATCACACAACTAGGGGGATAATTGCCAAGGTAGCCCGGGATGGGTGGGGGAGTAGGGAAGGAAAAGGACACACTACAGTTTAAAACTTTAACTCTTATTGAAGGCCAACCTTCTGATGCTCGGGCAATCATCTGGGGTGGAGTGACTGGGTGGCCGGAGGGCCCCCCCCCCACCGCGTTCTTGGGCGTCTGGTTGAGGATGCTATGGAACTTGGGGAGGAGGGCTGTTGGTTACACAGGGGCTGTAGCGGCGGTCTCTGCTCCTGCTGCCTTTCCTGCAGCTCAACCATACGCTGGAGCACATCAGTTTGATGCTCCAGTAGACGGAGCATTGACTCTTGCCTTCTGTCTGCAAGCTGACGCCACCTATCATCTTCAGCCCGCCACTTGCTCTGTTCATCCCGCGATTCAGCCCGCCACCTCTCCTTTCGTTCATACTGTGCTTTTCTGTAGTCTGACATTGACTGCCTCCATGCGTTCTGCTGTGCTCTGTCAGCGTGGGAGGACATCTGGAGCTCCGAGAACATATCATCCCGAGTCTGCCGTTTTCTCCTTCTAATCTTCACTAGCCTCTGTGAAGGAGAAACATTTGCAGCTGGTGGAGGAGAAGGGAGAGGTGGTTAAAAAAGACACATTTTAGAGAACAATGGGTACACTCTTTCACGTTAAATTTTGCTGTTCACATTACACAGCACATGTACTTTCGTTACAAGGTCACATTTTTCCTCTTATATTGAGGGCCTGCCGGTTTGGTGTGAGAGATCACTCACGCAGTGCCAGGCAACAGATTTCGGCTTGCAGGCAGCCATGGTAAGCCACAGTCTTTTGGCTTTTTTAACCTTCTTAACATGTGGGAATGGTTTCAAATAGTAGCACCCTCCTTTCCCATACCAAGCACCCGTTGGGTTGGCCATTTAAAAGGGGCTGCGGTTTCCGGGTTAACATGCAGCACAAACCCAACTAACACCCCCCCCAAATCTCTGGGATGATCACTTCACCCCTCTCCCCCACGGCGTGGCTAGCAGTGGGGAACATTTCTGTTCAGCAGAGCAGGAACGGGCACCTCTGAATGTCCCCTTAATAAAATCGCCCCATTTCAACCAGGTGACCGTGAATGATATCACTCTCCTGAGGATAACAAAGAGCGATAAGGAATGGATGTTGTCTGCATGCCAGCAAACACCGAGAACATATGCTGCCATGCTTTGTTATGCAATGATTCCAGACTACGTGCTACTGGCCTGGCGTGGTAAAGTGTCCTACCATGGCGGACGGGATAAGGCAGCCCTCCCCAAAAAACCTTTTGCAAAGGCTTTGGGAGTACATGAAGGAGAGCTTTCTGGAGATGTCCCTGGAGGATTTCCGCTCCATCCTCATACACGTTAACAGACTTTTCCAGTAGCTGTACTGGCCGCGATTGCCAGGGCAAATTAATCATTAATCATTAAACACGCTTGCTTTTAAACCATGTGTAATATTTACAAAGGTACACTCACCAGAGGTCCCCTGTGTGCCCTCAGGGTCTGGGACCACGCCTTGGGTGAGTTCGGGGGTTACTGGTTCCAGGTCCAGGGTGATAAACATATCCTGGCTGTTGGGGAAACCGGTTTCTCCGCTTCCTTGCTGCTGTGAGCTATCTACATTATCTTCATCCTCATCTTCCTCATAGCCCGAACCTGCTTACCTGTGTGTTTCTCCATTGAAGGAGTCAAAGCACATGGTTGGGGTAGTGGTGGCTGCACCCCCTAGCATGGCATGCAGCTCTGCGTAGAAGCGGCATGTTTGCGGCTCTGCCCCGGACCTTCTGTTTGCCTCTCTGGCTTTGTGGTAGGCTTGTCTTAGCTCCTTAATTTTCACGCGGCACTGCTGTGCATCCCTGTTATGGCCTCTGTCCTTCATGGCCTTGGAGACCTTTTCTAATATTTTGCCATTTCGTTTACTGCTACGGAGTTCAGCTAGCACTGATTCATCTCCCCATATGGCGAGCAGATCCCGTACCTCCCGTTCGGTCCATGATGGAGCTCTTTTGCGATCCTAGGACTCCATCCATGGTTACCTGTGCTGATGAGCTCTGCGTGGTCACCTGTGCTCTCCACACTGGGCAAACAGGAAATGAAATTCAAACATTCGCGGGGCTTTTCCTATCTACCTGGTCAGTGCATCTGAGTTGAGAGTGCTGTCCAGAGCAGTCACAATGAAGCACTGTGGGATAGCTCCTGGAGGCCAATAACGTCGAATTCCGTTCACACTACCCCAATTCCGACCTGCTAAGGCCGATTTTATTGCTAATCCCCTCGTTGGAGGTGGAGTAAAGAAATCGGTTTAAAGGGCCCTTTAAGTCGAAAAAAGGGACTTAGCCGTGTGAACGTGTCCAGGCTTAATTCAATTTAACGCTACTAAATTCGACCTAAACTCGTAGTGTAGACCAGGCCTCACTCCTGTTGTGTCTGTTGTGTAGATTGTGAGCTCTCTGGGCCAGGGAGTCTCTTGTTACACATCTGTGACTGGGGTTCCTAGGCACTAACACACCATCACTGATACTGATAACCATTAACAGCGAACAGGGGAATAAACAAATGTGCTGACTATACTGTGGCCTTCATCGCTCCTTCATCACTAACCCACCTCAGAGTAATACAGCACCACCCACCCCTCCTGAACTTCCCAGAGAGGGGCCACCAGTACAGATGTGGACAAGGGAGCGGGGTTGGGCAGAGGGAAGGTATTAGAGGGAATTACTGGAGACAGGCCCATCCAGCTCAGCATATCGGGGGGACCAGTAAAGGGCAGGGAGCCATTAGCTCAGCTGTAAATAGGGCCAGAGATCTCCTGCTGTTACCACTGGGCCTGCTGCCTCTGCCTAATCCTTTCTAGCAAAGTTACACAGACAACACACATGGTGACAGCCCAGCCTGGCACACCCACTCTGGCTGCCACCCCTTCCCCCACACACTGCTCGGCCTCGCTCCTATTGAATGTGGCAGTTGCGTTATAGACACACGTTACAGCTTAGCAATATCGCCTGTGTGCCCAGCACCACGTGTCCCTGCTGGGCTCCCCACTCAGCCCCTCTCCCTTCCCTTCCACTGTTCTCTGCTGCCCTTGGCTTGCCCAGCATCGCCTCGGGTTAGAAGCAAAACGAGGTCTGCATGAAGCATGGTCTGAGTATGCCTCTGCCCCACCCAGAGACCAGGGTGAAGCCCTGCCAGTCAGGTTTACTGGACCCTGCTTTAGCGCAGGGGGCTGGACTTGGTGACTTCTCCAGGGCCTATCCAGCCTGACATTTCTATCCATGAGCTCTGCTCTGTTTGAGACGCTCTGGGACTTGGAGCCTGACCAATTGCAATCAATGGTGAGATTCCCATTGGCTGCTGGGTTTGTCCCTAGGGCACATCTCATCACCCTGTGTATTGCAGTGTGTGTTGTTAGGGTCCTAGAGACCCCTGGGTTATTGTTATGGGGGCCACTGAGCTGAGCTCACAGAGTTCTGTCTCCTCTGTGACATCTCCTCTGGGTTTTGCTATCCTGCCCCTGAAAATGAAATTGTCAGAAAGTAACAACATAGATCAATGTATTTGACAAACGTATTTAGCAACTATTTATGATCAGTTCTTGGGCAGTAGGTCAGGGTGGGTGTTCCAGGCATGGAGGAAGATGCAAAGATAGAAGGACATTGGGCAGGGGCAGGCAAGAGGCTGGCATGGACTAACACATAGGGTGAGGGGCAAAAAGCTTCCTGGGTTCTTTCCTCTATCCCCTTCCCCTGGCCCAGCTACCAGATTCCCTTCCCCAGCTCTCCCCATTCCCCATCCCCTCTCTATTGTGCTGGGACCAACTCCCCTCACACGGCTGAGTCTGCAGCACAGAGCAGACCATCTATTCGACACTGGTGACGCCGCACCTGGAGTATTGTGTCCAGTTTTGGTCCCTCCACTACAGAAGAGATGTGGACAAATTGGAGACAGTCCAGCGGAGGGCAATGAAAATGATTAGGGTGCTAGTGCACATGACTTATGAGGAGAGGCTGAGGGAACTGGGCTTGTTTAGTCTGCAGAAGAGAAGAGTGAGGGGGGATTTGATAGCAGCCTTCAACTATCTGAAGGGGGGTTCCATAGAGAATGGAGCTAGGCTGTTCTCAATGGTGGCAGATGACAGAACAAGAAGCAATGGTCTCAAGTTGCAGTGGGGGAGGTCTGGGTTGGATATTAGGAAACACTATTTCACTAGGAGGGTGGTGAAGCACTGGACTGGGTTATCTAGGGAGATGGTGGAATCTCCATCTGTCAGGGTTCCCTCCCCACGCTGAACTCTAGGGGACAGACATGGGGACCCGCATGAAGACCCCCTAAGCTTATTTCTACCAGCTTAGGTTAAAAACTCCCCAAGGCACAAATCCTTCCTTGTACCTTGGATTAGGTAACGCTGCCACCACCAAGTGATTTAAACAAAGATTTAGGGAGGGCCACTTGGACACCTACCTTCCCCAAATATCTCCCCAAGCCCCTACACCCCTTTTCCTGGGCAGGCTTGAGAATATATCCTCACCAATTGGTACAGGTGAACACAGACCCAAACCCTAGGATCTTAAAACAATGAAAAATCAATCAGGTTCTTAAAAGAAGGATTTTAATTAAAGAAAAGGTAAAAGAATTACCTCTGTAAAATCAGGATGGTAAGTACTTTACAGAATAACAAAAGACTCAAGAATACAGAGGATCTCCCCTCTAAGCAAAACCTTAAAGTTACAAAACCAGGCATAGTATCAGAGGGGTAGCCGTGTTAGTCTGAATCTGTAAAAAGCAACAGAGGGTCCTGTGGCACCTTTGAGACTAACAGAAGTATTGGGAGCATAAGCTTTCGTGGGTAAGAACCTCACTTCTTCAGATGCAAAACCAGGCATAAACCTCCTCTTACACAAAGGAAAACACAAGCCAAAATAAAAGTAAACTAACACATTTCCTTGCTAAATACTTACTAACTCTATAGGAGTTGGATTGCTTGCTTCCTTGATCTGACTCCAGCAAGCACACAGAACAGACAGACAAAGCCTTCCCCCCCACCCAGATTTGAAAGTATCTTGTCCCTTTATTGATCCTTTTGGTCAGGTGCCAGCTTGAGCTTCTTAACCCTTTACAGGTAAGAGGATTTTGTGCTTCTGGCCAGGAGGGACCCCATAGCACTGTATACAGAAAGGTGGTCACCCTTCCTTTTATATTCATGACACCATCCTTTTAAGGCCCAGCTTGACAAAGCCTTGGCTGGGATGATTTATTTGGTGTTGGTCCTATTTTGAGCAGGGGGTTGGACTAGATGACTTCCTGAGGTCTCTTCCAACCCTGATATTCTATGATTCCATGATGGGTACAGCAACGCTTTGGTGGTCTCAGTCCTGCTCCCTGTGGCTGTTTCACTCCTCCTCATGAGCAAAGAGTCCCTAGGGCAGTAAATGGCAGGACGTTCCCTAACACTCACTGGCCACGTCGCACTCACTGGGCCCCCGGGACTGGCTTCCTTTGGGAGTGGCCCTGAGGGAATCTGGGAATCCCCCTGACTTGGAGCTGATGCCACTGGGATGCTCTTGGAGATTGTGTGGGAGGTGCTAAAATGAGGGGCCCTAGGCCCAGGACATTCTGAAATCCTGCTGCAATTCTCTGAATTTTATACGATTTAAAAAAAAATTGAGGACAAAAATTGCAAGTGCCCATGTGGGACTCTGTGAGTGTGTGTGTGGGGGGGCAGCCTGCGTTGAGCTGGCCTAGTCGTTCTTGTTCTGAAAGGGCCTCACCACTGTACCGAGTCCCTTACAATGGACAGTGTCAGTGTTATGGAGGCCCCGAGAGATTGTGGCTTGGTCTACAGATAAATGTTGTGTTGGCAAAGCTAGCTTGCTTAGGAGTTTGAACCCGCCTCACCCCCAGCCCACATAGGTATGCCAGAAAAAGCCGCCCTGTGGCCCTTTTGTTGGTACAATTTGTTCCCGTCAGGGAGCTGGTGTCATCTCTCCTGGGGAAAGCATTCTCTGCTACTATCCGCTGCATCTCCACTTGGCAGGAGGGGCTGCTGCTCATCTTGCTGCATAGACGAGGCTGAACCATCTCCTCAGCCCACAGCCTCCCAGCCTACCCATTGCAGCAGCTGCCCCCCACAGGCGCTCCCTTGCATACAGGTACATGGGGCTCCCTGCGCAGCTCCAATCCACAGCCAGGCCGTGTCAGCAACTAGCACACGATGTTCTCACGGTGATGTGATTCTGGACAGTCTGGAACCTGTCCCTTGATAATACAGGAAGCTCCATCCCTCCACCACGCTGCTCTTCCCACATCCTGGAGCTGAACAGTTGATCAGGGCTGCCACAGGAAGAGCTCCCCTTCCCCTCCCCCAGCATCCCGAAGCCGTTCTCACGGGAGGGGAGCTGCCGCCTCTGACATTACAAGAGGGTGACACAAGAGGCGATACAAGAGGCTGCTGATCTGGGCCAGGGTTACTGACCAGTGTGTGCTCTAGGGGGCCCAGAGACATTGGGGTCCCATACAGCCCCGCGGCACCAGTACAACCCTTGCCCTCCTCACATGACATACACACACCACACACACACACTGCATTTGGGGCCAGCAAATGAGTGAGGGCCAACACCTGAATGAGAAGCAGGAGGCAGTGGGATTTCAGGGAGGGGAGAGATATAATACCTTTGTGTCACATGTGGATTCTTCAGCCACCCCCTCTCCTGCCTGCAGCCACTGCCCCCTCTCCTCCCCACCCAGAGAAGGGCCGTAGGCCTGGCTGCTTCCCCCCAGCCTGGCTGGCCAAACTCGGCAGTACAGCCAGTGTAGACATGCCCCAGAGCCAGGCAGGCCTGGAGTTATTGCCTGGGCAGATTCCTGGCACATGGCTCTGCTGGCTTCTGCCTTCAGCCACCCCTACGCCCCCACAGATTCCCTGCAGCAATGGATCCTTCCCAGAGATCTCCTGCTCTAACTACTGGGCCTGCTGCCTCTGCCTAATCCCTTTCTAGCAAGGTCTCACCGAAAATGCACATGGTGACAGCCCAGCCTGGCACACCAACTCTGGCTGCCCCCTTCCCCCCCCCACCACACACACACATACCCCTCTTCCCCTGTGCTATACTCTGCCTTGCTCCTATTGAATGTGGCAGCTGCATTATAGACAAACACGTTACATCTCAGCAATAGTACCTGTGTGCCCAGCACCCCATGTCCCTGCTGGGCTCCCTGCTGAGTCCCTCTCCCTTCCCTCCTGCTGTTCTCTGCTGCCCTCGGCTTACCCAGCATTGCCTCCTGTGAGCAGCAAAATGAGGTCTGCACAAAGCCTTGTCTGAGGATGCCCCTCCCCCACTGCACCCAGAGACAAGGGTGAACCTCTGTCAGTTTATTGGACCTTACCTCAGTGCAGGGGGCTGGATTTGGCAGGGCCACCTGGGGTGGGGGAGAAGTGGGGCAATTTGCCCCAGGCCCTGCAAGGGTCCCGCGAGCCCTGGCCCGGTGGTGGTCCAGGTCTTTGGTGGCATTTCGGCGGTGGGGGGTCCTTCAGTGCTGCCGAAGACGCGGAGCGACTGAAGGGCCCCCCGCCGCCGAAATGCCACTGAAGACCCGGACCACCGCCGGGTGAGTACAAGTGCTGCAGCTCCCCCGCTTTGCCCAAGGCTCCCTGAATCCTCTGGGCGGCCCTGGGACTTGTTGACATCTCCAGGGCCCTTCCAATCCCACATTTGGAACTAGTGGTCACCAAATGAAATTAATAGGCAGCAGGTTTAAAACTAATATAAGGAAGTATTTCTTCACACAATGCACAATCAACCTGTGGAACTCCTTGCCAGAGGATATTGTAAAGGCCAAGACTATAACAGGGTTCAGAAAAGAACTAGATAAGTTAATGGAGGATAGATCCATCAATGGCTATTAGCCAGGGTGGGCAGGGATACAAAACCATGCTCTTGAAGTGTCCCTAGCCTCTGTTTGCCAGAGGCTGGGAATGGGCAACAGGGGATGGCTCACTTGATGATTACCTGTTCTGTTCATTCGCTCTGGGACACCTGGCATTGGCCACTGTTGGAAGACAGGATACTGGGCTAGATGGACCACCGGTCTGACCCAAAGTGGCCAGTTTTATGTTCTTATGACATTTCTTATCAGTGGGCTCTGACGTATCTGAGACTCTCTGGGCCTTGGAACTGACCCTAGCGCACAGCTCATCACCTGTGTATTGCTATGTGCATTGTTAGGGTCCTAGCAACCCCTGGGCTATTGTTACAGGGGGGCACTGAGCTGAGCTCACAAAGTTCTGTCTCCTCTGTGAAATCTCCTCTGGGTTTCCGCCACCCTGTCCCTGAAAATGAAAATGTCAGAAAGTAACAACAGCCCTTGCGCTGACCCGAGTGATTCTGCAGGGACACGGTGGTCCAGAGTCTGACGTTCACAGCCCAGCCCAATCCAGGCTCAGATAAGACTCAGGTGCAGCTTTCACTTTGAATGTGGCAAACCCCAAGTTCCTGAAGAGGAAGGAGCAAAGAGAAACTAACAATGTGATTTTATCAGCTGTTCTTTTATGTGGCCATATTATTGTTTCCAAGGAAAGAGGTGAGAATGGGAGAGAAAAATCCTATTTAAAAATTAAGGGGAAAAGCTATCAAGACACCCTAGTTACTGTCCAACTGTTCCTGATCATTATTCAGGGCATTCTCCCCTCCCCCATCATTTACAATCCAGCTGAGATGATGACCTTGGGTAACAGCAGCAGAAAGGGGCAAGTGACGAGCATCAGGGACAAAGGGTAACAATAAGCATCAGTTGATTGAGCTGCAGAGGGGAGCGATGTCCAGTGGGAGCCTCTGGGGGTCAGAGTCTCCTTTTTTATTGCACATCATTGAACTCTTATCTGACAGAGAGGCCCTGAGTTGGGGTAATAGCAAGGCTGAGCCCATGTGCTCCAGAAAACACTGATAGGAAATGATAATTAAACACTCCACTGCCTGTGCTGACAGAGCTCAGGGGCTCTGAGATGCTTCAGGTGCAGCTCTGAAAGAAGTTCCAGTGTCAGGCTGCACAATTCCTTGCCCTGCTACAGACGCCCTGGGTGGCCTTAGGCAAGTCACTTGGGCCCAAAGTTTCAAAGGTGTTTTGATGTCTAAAGATGCAGATAGGTATCTAGTGGGATTTTCAAAGGTGTCTGGGCACTGAGCTTCCAATGGGAGTTAGGCACCTCGATGCTGTTGAAAATCCCACTAGACACCCAACTGCATCTTTAGGTGCCCACAGACCTTCCAAACTCTGCCCTTAGTCTCTGTCCCAGGTTTGTAAAGCTATTTAGGCACTTAAAGATTCAGACAGAAGCCGAGTGGTATTTTCAAGAGTGCCTGTGTGAGTGAGGTGCCTGGCTCCCATGAACTCCCTTCAGCTGTGATCCTGCCCCTTCTCTATTCGCCCCAGGTATAATCAGTCGAAGGCGCTTCCTGGTAGGAATGGCCATGCAAACCAGGGATTTCTGCTGAATGTTATAAAATATTCATGGGAAGCAATGTTTGAAAATTAAGGCCCTAATCTAACAAGCATATGCATAACTCTCACAATGCAAGGAAACCCACCAAAGCCTGAATCACAAATATTTGCACCAAAATCCTGTTTATAAGAATTAAATTCATCCATTCAGGACTCAGAAACAATCCCATGTGACCTGTGTGTCCAATCAGAACTAACCCATGCAGATCAATGTATTTGACAAACGTATTTAGCAAATATTTTTGAATAACAAATAAATCTGAAAAAATTGTGGTCAGTTTGTGGGCAGCTGAGAAACTGGAACAGAAGCTGAGCTCACTGGATACAACACATGCAGTACATTATTTCCCCCAGCTCCGCTTTCAGCCCTTCTGTCTCTCCCCCACCCCCACACTCTCTGGGTCTTGGTTTATTTACCCCTTTGCTCTGTCTGAAGAATTACTGGGGTTACTCCCATGTTATTTCTGTAGCCCCCTCAGTGCCCTGGGCATGTCGTATGGTCCCTGTCCTGGGAGCTTCCAGGCTGGGCTGGGTTTAGGGGCTCACTAATGGGTGTAAGCAAGGAGGAGGAGGAGAAGTCTGCAGGCCTGGGGCAGTAGGTCAGGGTGGGCGGTCCAGGCATGGAGGAAGGTGCAAAGATAGAAGGGGTAGGCAAGAGGCTGGGGTGGAGCTAACATGGAGAGGGGCAAAAAGCTGCATGGCTCCTTCCTGTGAGTGGGTTTCCTTCACCCAGCCAGGGCCTATTGCTCACACAGTCCTGGGGCAGGGGTCTCACTCCCCTTCCCCTGGCCCAGCTACCAGATCCCCTTCCCCAGCTCTCCCCATTCCCCCTCCATAGGGTTACCATATTTCAGCAAGCAAAAAAGAGGACGGGAGGAGCCCCGCCCTAGCCCCGCCCCTGCCCCTCCCACTTCCCACCCCCCCAGAACCCTCAACCCTCCCCCCGTTCCTTGTCCCCTGACTGCCCCCTCCTGGGACCTCTGCCCCTAACTGCACCCCAGGACTCCACCCCCTATCTAAGCCTCCCTGCCTCTTGTCCCCTGACTGCCCCAACCCTTATCCACACTCCCACCCCCAGACAGACCCCTGGGACTCCCACGCCCCATCCAACCACTCCCCACCCCCTGACAGCCCCCCCAGAACTCCCAACCCATCTAAACCCCTCTGCTCCCTGTCCCCTGACTGCTCCGATCCCTCTCCCCACTCCTGCTCCCTGACAGCTCCCCCCCAGAACTCCCAACCCCCCACCCCTCCCGCTCCTTGTCCCCTGACTGCCCCCTCCTGGGACCCCTGCTCCTAACTGCCCTCCAGAACCCCACCTCCTACCTAAGCCTCCCTGTTCCTTATCCCCTAACTGCTCCTTCCTAAGACCCCCCCCAACTGCCCCCCAGGACCCTACCCCCTACCTGTACCCTGACTGCCCAAAACTTTCTCCACTCCCCCCAAAAAGCCCCCCCCCGAACTCCCGACGCCCCCCATTTCTTGACTGCCCCCTCCAGAACCTCCCTGCCCCTTCTCCTGCCCCCTGGCCCCCTTACCCTGCTGCTCAGAACAGGGTGTTGGGCTCTGTGCGAGCCGGAGATGTGGCTGCGCTCCCCAGCACAACACACAACACGGTCCCTGGCCCTGCACAGTGCTGCTGGAGCCGGGCGCGGGGCTGCCGGGGAGGAGCTGCCGGCTCAGAATGCAGGGAGGGAGGGAGGAGGAGGAGCTCCTCTACAGCTGCTCCGGAGTCCAGCCCGTGACTTTCCTGCAGCCCTCCCAGCCGCTCGCTCTGCTCTGCCGGGGGGGGGGGGGGAAATCCCGGACATTTTGAGTGATTTACAAATTCCCCCCGGACGCTATTTTTAGCACAAAAAGGAGGACATGTCCGGGTAAATCCGGACGAATGGTAACCCTAGCCGACCCAGGCTGGAGACGCGCCTCCTCCCCCCACACCCTCCTTACCTGCTTCAGGCTTTCCGTGAATCAAATATTCGTGGGAAGCAGGGGAGGGGGCGGAGTTGGGGCGGGGACTTTGGAGAAGGGGCGGAGTTGGGGCGGGGGGGCATGGGCGGGGCCCCATGGAGTGTCCTCCTTTTGGAGGCTCAAAATATGGTAACCCTAGACCGGGTCGGCCCGCCCAGGACTGCCAGCCCCCGGCCGAGCACCCGCGGCCAAGCCTCGCCGACCGCCGGCCCCCGAGCCCCCGGCCCGGCACCGCCAGCCCCCCGGCCCGGCACCGCCGGCCCCCGAGCCCCCGGCCCGGCCCGGCCGACCTCCGTCCCCCAAGCCGCCGGCCCCCGAGTCCCCGGCCCGGCACCGCTGGCTCCCGAGCCCCCGAGCCCCCGGCCCGGCACCGCTGACCGCCGGCCGCCGGCCCGCATGTCCCGATTTTCCCAGACATGTCCGGCTTTTGGGGATTTCCCCCCGGACGGGAATTTGGAGCCCAAAAAGCCGGATGTGTCCGGGAAAATCCGGACGTATGGTAACCCTACCCCTCCATCACACTGAGACCAGCTCCTCTCACAAGGCTGAGTCTGCAGCACAGAGCAGCCCTTGCAGCAGAGCCTGGTGCTCTCACACCTGCCTCCTGTGCCGTTTCACTCCTTGCCATGGGCACAGAGTCCCTAGGACAGTAAATGCCGAGGCGTTGGGACTGGCTTCTTTTGGGCGTCAGATCAGGCAGTTAATGGCCCTGAGGTGACCTGGGAATCTCTTCAAACCTAGCTTACAGCTGACCCTGCTGGGAGGCTCTGGGAGGCTGTGGGGGAGACGCTAAAATGAGGGCACCTAGGTCTGCTCCACTAGGACAGTCTGAAATTTTGCTGCCATTTTATACAATTAAAAACAAAGTTGAAGCCATAAATTGTACGTGCCCATGCGGGATGCTGTGTGGGGCAAGCAGCCTGTGGTGAGTTGGTCTAGTCATTCTAGCTATTGTAATGAAACGGCTTCACTGCCATACTGCGCCCCTTGCAATCACTAACAAGCCAGACAGGCAGAAATCAGCAATTTCTCAAAAGGACAATTTCCCTCTGCTTTGCACAGTCTCCTCCCCTCCACTCCCCTCCCCTCTGTCCGGCTGACAGCCCCAAATCCTCCTACCACCCTGCCTACCCCCATAGGAAGATACTCAGCAGCATTCTGGTTGTAGAAGAGGGATTTGAAATACCAGTATAGCCAACCACAAGCATAGGAGCACAGAAAATCATGAGCCTGGCCCCCAAAAGATAAAAAATAAATCATGCCTTCTGGTCTGCTTGGGGATTTTTGAACTCCTACTCCTCCACTCTGTCCCCTATCCAGCCCCTGATGTTCCCAGCCACATCCATCCCCTGAGGAGACCCCTTGCATTTGCCCCCTGGCAGGAGAAACCAGGCAAGCCAGCTGGTAAATAGATGATATGGTGGACTGGCTATTTGGACCAGGATCAGTTATGGTTGGCATCATGTTACCAGGATTGCTGACCCCAAATGTTAGAAAGTCATGAACCTGGCCCCCAAAACACCATGAAATTTATTTAAAAAAACCGAAACAAAACACATTTTCTCCCAAGACTTCTGGCCGCACTCACTTTCAAGCTTCTGTCTGCAACCAGGAGGGCTTAAAAACTGACTTTTTTTGTTTAAATAAAAACTGAATCTCTCACCTAGTCACCTGACTCCAGGAGCTGGGGTTCTCTGTCAAACACCAAGTATCACGAGACTCACAATAAAATCGCAGGAGCCGGTGACATTGTGTTAGCTCGCTCTGTTGTTCACTTTGTGGCGCAGAGCAGGTCTGTTTGGGCCCCTCCTAGACCTTTCCCCACATCATCGCATGGGGGGAGTGGGCAGGGTTGGCCCTTTGTGAAAAGGCTGCAGGACCTATCCACAAACCAGTGAAAGCCTCAGGCACCTGCACTGATCCTAGCCATCTGTGCAGAGCCCCTGGGCTTGATCACTTGATCATTGCCTATTAGGTTCACTCCCTCTGGGGCACCTGGCATTGGCCACTATCAGCAGGCAGGATGCTGGGCTGGATGGACCCTTGGTCTGACCCAGTATGGCCGTTCTTACGTTCGTATGTTCTACACTGACTCTGCTCCCTGATGCCCATCCTAGCTCCATAGCAGCATCAGTCCATTGGAGCCGCACTGCCAGGGCTCCCCTTGCCCATGGCTGCCCTGGCTCACTTGCTGAGGGGCAGGAGCTGGACTCTGAAGGAAAAATGATGCAGCACAGATTGAAAAATCCCTCCCAGGCTAGGTCTCTTCCTGGGGCCTTCATTCTTCCCCTCCCTTGGCCTGAGCCTGCCAGACAGCAGTGCCCACTCCCCCCCCCCAGAGGAAGGGAAGGGTGAGAAAAAAGGAACAGAGATCAACTAATTACTGGGGAGAACACAAGAAGGACAGGGCTAAGCCAGAGAGTGCCAGTGGGGTCATCAGGCAGAGAACCATGAATTATGCCTGCTGCTCTGAGGAGATGTCTGGGGAGTGACTGGATGCTGCCTGGGGAGCTCTGCCTGGACTTGTGAGGGAATGAGGAAAAGGAGAGAGCTGCATAGGCTGAGCTGGGCCAATGCCAGGCCAAGCTTATGAAGAGGTCCCTGGGCTTCCTGAGGCTTTGGGCAGGGTGACCATAAATAACCAGGGGAGGGGAGAAGAGAAGCCAGATCTGAAGGGGATGGTCGAGGTGCTGAACCCCAGCTGCAGAAGGGGCAGGGATGTGTGAGAGGCAGGCCACTGCTGTCTGTGAACACCTCAGGGCTCCATGAAGGAGCCTCCAGCTCATGTTGCCAGTGGGCTGTGGAACCCAGGTGCAGTGGGGTCTCTCCCAGGGATTCATTTGTGCCAGGGCTTGCCAGGATTGAGCCCCAGCACCTCTAGGCTGGCCGCATCAGTTATGAAATTAAAAAAATTGCTTCAGCCCAGGCACCTTTTCATTTCAAATGACCAGTCTGCCAACGATTCTTAAACATAAACATCAGCCATAGCACAATGCTCACTGGGTGCACCAAAGTGCAAAGGAGGAACAGAAAATCAGGAATTGATACTGTTTATCCCCAAAAATGGCTTTTTGTATGAAAAAAAGAATATTTGCTTCCCTCTTTAATTTGTGAATGTGGTGAGTCCTCCATCCCATTTATTTAAAATATATAAAATTGTATTTTTATTTACAAATGTTTGCATGAAAGATATAAAACAAAATCTGAATGCCGAACACTGACGTTTTATAGCAAAGATACTATTCATTCACCAGTATAGCTCATGACCCCTATTAATCACTGAAGTATTGGTTATTCAATTATTCAATGATTAATTAGTAAGCAGGAATTGCTGCACATTGATGGTAACATGCTACTTCAGACACTGAATGAACCCAGCAGAAATGGGCTTCATTGCTGTAAACACTATGATAAAAATGTGAGAACTAGTGGCAGTACAATTAGGCAAAGAGTCAGACCTTAGTTATGTAAGTCATAACTTAGTTTCATTTTTATATTCCAATACACTAGTGATTCTCCAGAATCCAAGAATAAAACAGTTGATGACCCAAGCACTTGGGACCAGTAGCTTTAGAGAGACGCTGGTCCATGAGGGATTCTCTGGTGAAGTGATCCATGGACTGAAAGAAAGGGAGAAACACTGATCTGCAATCATTCAGCGTCAAGGTAATGTATTGAATTCAACTCGAAAGGCTGTTGATGTTTACTGACTTTAATATGTTCACTGTTGTTATATCTATTTCTAGTCGTAATTCTATTTTTTAAATCTATTTTGCTATGTCTTCATAGTACACAGGCAAAAAAAAACCCCTCTATGTTGAAGGCAAAAGTGAGAATAAATATAATTAATTTCAAGGTAAAAATCCTGACAAGATCATTATAGTTAAGGGGGGAAATCTGTCAAATGTTAAGAATTTCATGATCTTGGTGGTCTTGAATATATTTATCAATAACTTCAACTTGTTATTTAACAGTTCTATTTCTGTAAGGAATTGTAGCAGGGTACTGATGCAAAACCACCTCATTATCATGTTCTTTCTTCCCTCTGGGGGTACGTCTTCACTACCCGCCGTATTGGTGGGTAGCAATCGATTTATCTGGGATCGATATATCACATCTCGTTAAGACGCGATATATCGATCCCCGAACGCGCTCACCGTGGACTCCGGAACTCCACCAGAGCGAGCGGCGGTAGCGCAGTCGACGGGGGAACCGCGGCCGTCGATCCCGCGCCGTCTGGATCCCAGGTAATTCGATCCAAGATACTTCGACTTCAGCTATGCTATTCGCGTAGCTGAAGTTCCGTATCTTGGATTGATCCCCCCCAGTGTAGACCAGCCCTTGGCTTTGCCCCCACCCCCTTTCAGAGTCAGGTGAGCATTACCTCATCGTAGTCCCAAACTGACCAAAGGAAGGGAAAGGGGGTGACTCACTTGAGAGTCCAACAGATCCTTTGTTGCTGCCTAGGCCAGTGTCCTTTGTTCCTGTGAGGCTGGGCTGGGTTCATCCCATATATGCCTCGATGAGGTGTGAACTGCCCCTCTGTTCCTGGAGAGTTTTGCCTGGGCTTGTTTTAAGCCATGAGGACACATTTTCAGCCTCACAACTATATAGATGAAATTACTACCTATAACATTATTGTAACAACAATTGTCAGTGCATCATAAACCTTCTGAAGACACCCGACATGACAAACTTTGCATTGGATACCACGCAATTATATTACAAGGATGAACATGGGGTTGCAGGGTGTTCCCCCGAGATACAGAGTGTCACACCTACACAAAAGAGGAAATAGTTCTTATATAGCAATTCCCATCACTAGATCTCAAAGGGAACATTTACACGGCAACAAAAGACCCACGGCAGGGCAGCAGGAGGCACAAATCAGCTCACAGGGCTCTATCTCCAGGATTACAAATTGCAGGGCAGACGTTTTTGGCTTGGTCTGGAATCCAGGCTGTGAAAGCCCACAAGGCGGGAGGGTCTCAGAGCCTGGGGTCTAGTCTGATCCCAAATGTTTACACAGCAGTATTTAGCTCCACAGTCCGAGCCCTAGTCAATTGACCATGGCTCTCAGACTTGGTGCCGGGAATTATTTATTGCAGTGTAGACATACTCAAAGTGTCCTACAAAGGAGGTCAGGGAGTAATTATCATCAATTTACAGATTAAAAGCCTTTAAAATGGCTCATCTAAGAAACTGAAAAGTATCTAATGGTTATTTCCCTCCCTCTGCTCCAGAAAAAAAATCACGTTACGCCATGAAATTGGACAGTTTTAGCACTGGCTCAAGCAGGTGGCTGGTTTTAATGATCAGAATATTAAAAGGATGCTGAAATTGCCATTATTTGAAACACTACCTATGATTCCCGGTGAGGAAAATGTAGCTCATATAAAAAATCTTTGTCAACAAAGCTGTGAGATTCATTTTCCCTGTTGAATTGATAGAGGGTGTATGTTGGGGCCAGCAATGGTTGAGGAGATTGAAGGCTCTTGTATATAGTTGCAGCACTAAACACTTACTTATGGTAAGCGGGTTTGTGTCAGAATTATTACTGATCACTGCCCCTTTTCCATTAAAGGGCGGGGAGAGAACATAAATCCTTTTAACCTTCTATTAAAAACACAGGGGAAGGAGAAGGGAAAGGAAAACTCTTAAAGCATTTACAACTGAAAGAACTAAATAAGACTTTCATTGTGGCTGCTTCCCATACTCCCTTTCTCTGTACAGCATTTTCTTTAGTGGAAAATCTCCTTACCTTTGTCTAAACTAGAGATTTTGGCCATATCAGACAAGTGACTTGTTTGCCAGCTATAGCAGGGGTGTAAATGGTCATCTAGACACTCTAGAAATGTTTGTTCCTGGCTGGACTATCCTTGGGCTCTGGTGCTGAAGAAGGATTGAATGACCTTGTTGGGGACATGAGGTAGATACAGTAAGATGGTTGCTTTGGGGGTGTTGAATTCCAGTCCTGTTTCTTTTAAAGACAAGACAAAACAAAGCAGACACACACAGGAGAAGAAATATAAGAAGGCCCAGCTTCTGTCCCTATTATTTGCCATTTAGCAGCTGCAAATTCCAAGAGTTTTATTAGTAGAGCAGTGCAAAGAACTGACTTTTAATTTTGCTGGCAGTTCCAAAAAATTTGGCGGGGGGGGGGAATGTTTTAGGTAACCCTGAATGAAAAAAAATTCAAAATTTTGGCCTATAAAAAAAATTTTTCAGTGACATGAAGTGTTTGACATGAAATGTAACATTTCATTTTGTTTTGGAGCTTTTAAAATGTTTTTATATATTTTAAATAAAATTGAAGAAAATTTAAAAAAAAAAGTCATTTTGAATTGAGAAATCAAATGTTTCCATTCAACAATGTCAAAACAAAACAATTTCCTTTTTTCTGCATGTTTGTTGGTTTGTTTTTCACCAAAATAATTCTGCAAAATTAACATGAATTCGCAAAATGTTTTAGTCAGCCTAAATCTGCATTTTTTACTGGAAAAAGAGGTTCAGACAAAAGGTTTCACGCAGCTCTACTTATTAACCTGAGATTTAGCTGTTACTGGCTGGGGTGAAAGCATGGCTCTCAGGTTGTCTCTTTCAGTACAGCAGAGTTGCAAAGGTGGAGTTTTTCTGGCTGCCTAAGCTAGACTCTCATGAGACGGAAGGCAAAACAAGAAAAAGAGGAAGCGTAATGTGGAGTGCTCCTGTGTGGGAAGGAAAAATGATACCTCCAGGACCAGGTAAAACCAATCAGTGCTACTTCTCCCCAGGACCAAAGCTTCAAAGGTGCTGGGTGTCTGAGTAACTGGCATTGGGACTTGCATTCATTACCCTCCCCACCCCGCAGTGAGTCCAGATTCTGCTGAAAACTCACTCAGCGAGCCAGAAACACACAGCTGCATATACCGATTATTGATACAGCAGTCTGTGAACATCCCCTGTGCCCATAGTGGCTATCACATCTCAGTAGAACAGTCTTTGAAGTTTCCATGCTTGCAAGGTCTCACGTTTGTCACAGTGATCTTGTCTGGTTGCTTCCTCTTGTCTGGTCAGGACGTCTTTCAAGATGTGATGGCTAAATGAGTGGGCTGATTTTCGGAGATGCCAAGCTCCCATAATTACTTCTGAAATCAATGGGGACTGTAGGTTCTCAGCACCTCTGAGAATAAAGCCACTTACTTTGATACCTAAGTAAAGATTTAGGTGCCTAATTTTAGACACTAAGAGTAACATTTTCAAAAGTATCTAAGTGATTTCAGTGTCAAGTCCCATTGAAAGTCTAGAACAATATTTTTGGAATAAGAAATTACAATATGAATATTAGTACTAGAAGTTCTCATATTAATTATGATATTAAAATGAATATAGAATCCTAGAATATCAGGGTTGGAAGGGACCTCAAGAGGTCATCTAGTCCTACCTCCTGCTCAAAGCAGGACCAATTCCCAGCTAAATCATCCCAGCCAGGGCTTTGTCAAGCCGGGCCTTAAAAACCTCCAAGAAAGGAGACTCCACCACTTCCCTAGGTAACGCACCCTAGGGTTACCTAGGGTAACCTAGCACCCTAGTGCTTCACCACCCTTCTAGTGAAATAGTGTTTCCTAATATCCAACCTGGACCTCCCCCACTGCAACTTGAGACCATTGCTCCTTGTTCTGTCATCTGCCACCACTGAGAACAGCCGAACTCCATCCTCTTTGGAACCCCCCTTCAGGTAGTTGAAGGCTGCTATCAAATCCCCCCTCATTCTTCTCTTCTACAGACTAAACAATCCCAGTTCCCTCAGCCTTTCCTCATAAGTCATGTGCTCCAGATCCCTAATCATTTTTGTTGCCCTCCATTGGACTCTTTCCAATTTTTCCACATCCTTCTTGTAATGTGGGGCCCAAAACTGGACACAGTATTCCAGATGAGGCCTCACCAATGTCGAATAAAGGGGAACGATCACGTTCCTCGATCTGCTGGCAATGCCCCTACTTATACATCCCAAAATGCCATTAGCCTTCTTGGCAACAAGAGCACACTGTTGACTCATATCCAGCTTCTTGTCCACTGTGACCCCTAGGTCCTTTTCTGCAGAACTGCTACCTAGCCATTTGGTCCCTAGTCTGTAGCAGTGCGTGGGATTCTTCCGTCCTAAGTGCAGGACTCTGCTCTTGTCCTTGTTGAACCTCATCAGGTTTTTTTTGGCCCAATCCTCTAATTTGTCTAGGTCCCGCTGTATCCGATCCCTACCCTCTAATGTATCTACCACGCCTCCTAGTTTAGTGTCATCTGCAAACTTGCTGAGAGTGCAGTCCACACCATCCTCCAGATCATTAATAAAGATATTAAACAAAACCGTCCCCAGGATCGACCCTTGGGGCACTCCGCTTGAAACCGGCTGCCAGCTAGACATGGAGTCATTGTTCACTTCCCGTTGAGCCCGACGATCTAGCCAGCTTTCTATCCAACTTACAGTCCATTCATCCAGCCCATACTTCTTTAACTTGGCGGCAAGAATATTG
>NW_027053259.1:0-43000 GCF_011386835.1 Chrysemys picta bellii
CTGCATTTGATCCAATCCCTCAAACAGAAACAAACACCTACAGGATCTCGATCAAACATTCTTAAAACTAAAATACCCACCTGTGGAAGTGAAGAAACAGACTGACAGAGCCAGAAGGGTACCCAGAAGTCACCTACTACAGGATGGGCCCAACAAAAAAGTAACAGAACACCACTAGCCGTCACCTACAGCCCCCAACTAAAATTTCTCCAGGGCATCATCAAGGATCTACAGTCCATGCTGAAGGATGATCCCTCACTCTCACAGACCTTGTGGGACAGGCCAGTCTTTGCTTACAGATAGCCCCACAACTCACCAGCAACTACAACGACACAAGAAAAACACTAACTCAGGATCCAATCTCTGCAACAAACCCCGTTGCCAACTGTGTCTGCATATATAATCAGGGGACACCATGATAGGACCTAACCACATCAGCCAAACCATTAGGGGCTCATACACCTGCACATCTACCAATGTGATATATGCCATCATGTGTCTGCAATGCCCCTCTGCCATGTACATTGGCCGAACCAGACAGTCTCTACGCAAAAGAATAAATGGACAAAAATCACACATCAAGAACTGTAACATGCAAAAACCAGTAGGAGAGCACTTCAATCTCCCTGGACACTCAATAACAGACTTAAAAGTGGCCATTCTTCAACAAAAAAATGAAAACAGACTCCAATGAGAAACTGCAGAACTGGAATTAATTTGTAAACTGGACACCATCAAATTGGGCCTGAATAAAGATTGGGAGTGAATGGATCATTACAAAAAGTAATTTTCCCTCCGCTTATACTCACACCTTCTTGTCAACTGTTGGAAATGGGCCACCTTGATTACATTGGCCTTGTTAGCACTACAAAAGTAATTTTCCCTCACTTGGTATTCACCTCTTTTTGTCAGCTGTTGAGAATAGGTCACATCCACCTTATTTGAATTGGCTCGTTACTACTGACCCCACATTTGGTAAGGCAACCCCCATCTTTTCATGTGCTAGAATATATATTCTGCTTACTATATTTTTCACTCCATGCATCTGATGAAGTGGGTTTTAGCTTATTTCCAAAAACATTTGTTCGTCTCTAAGGTGCCACAACGACTCCTCGTTGTTTTTGCTGATACAGACTAACACAACTACTGCTCTGAAATAAAAAAGATGGAGAAAAATTGTTCACTCTTGCCACAGAGGACAGGACAAGAGGCAATGGGTTCAAACTACAGTATAGCAGATTTATTTTAAATCTCAGGATAAACTGCCTAAATGTAGGCACAGGAGGACAATGGAACAGATGCCTAGGGAAATCATGGAGGCGCCTTTACTGCAGGTTTTCTAAAGGAGGCTGGACAGTCATCTGTCCTGGATGGCTTAGACACAACAAATGCTGAAACTTGGCAGGGGGTTAGATTAGCTAACCCTGACGGTTCCTTCTCACCCTGTGGCTCTAGGATTCTATGATATAAAATGCCAGTGTAGACCAGGCCTTAGTCAAACACAAGGGATTCACTAAGGGATTGGCCATTGTAGGTGGTGCTGGTGGCACCACCGTTGGTTACGGCTGTCTGACACCTTCAATTAGGAGACCTCATTTTCAGTTGCTTATAAGTTTGCCAAACTTTAAGCATTATGTGAAATTTCAGTCCAAGAGTATCAGGGGTGAAAGGGACTTAGGAGGGACCTAGTTCAACCCCCTGCTCAAAGCAGGACCAATCCCCAGACAGATTTTTGCCCCAGATCCTTAAATGGCCCCTTCAAGGATTAAACGCAACCCTGGGTTTAGCAGGCCAAAGCCATACAACAAGGCACCCCTGGGCATTGAACCCAGGATCTCCTGTTTACTAGACAGGTGCTTTAGCCAGCTAAGCTATGGTCCCTGCCTCAAGAAAGTATTTGCAACACATGCCGGGTGTCTACTTCCAGCTGAATTGTTTTTTCGTGTTTCCAGCATAACATTTGAGCCTACTTCTCAAATGAAGCTAGGAGAAAAGATGTGTTGCCCATGCTGAAACATTCTTAGAATTGTTCCAGTGAGGAGTCCAAGCAGCCCCATGAAGATAAAAGTCAGATAACAGCACCTTCTTCCCCGTTAACAGCCAGAGCCCTGAAATGCAAGAGGACGAGATGACACTGTCTCTGCATTAACACACAGCTGTGTCCTCAGGTCTTTACTCAGTTCTTACTCCAAAGGGAGTTTTGCCTCAGTGGGGCCTGGGTAAACTACGGGCCGGGGCCTCAGAATTTGGCCTTGTATTGTCCATCTACTAACACCTTTCATCCTGAAGAATCCACGGTGGTACTGAAATGCAGCCACCTTGGGGTGGAGGCCATCAGCCTGGGAGGGCACAGCAAAGATGGACATTTTAACCAATGATACTGAAGCAAACTCATCCCCTGTGGCAAGGGCCCTTGTATGTTTAATGGCTGTGCAGAACGGAAAAGACCACAGACCTATTCTCTGTCCCATCACGTCCACGTTGCACTGGGTTTGTCAAGCAGGCGAGCTCCTCAGCAAGAAGTGGGTACCTTTGTGAATTCTGAGCCAGATGTGTCTTCCCTGGGAATCCCGCTCAGGTAGCCGTGTCCCACACCTCTCTCACCCCAGCATCTGCAGCAATGTCCCACACCGAAAGCTGACACAGAGATGTGCACCATTTATAATATAGGTCTGTGCAATCCCAGAGAGGTTCACTCAGCCTCTAGCAGATAAGCGAGCATCTGAATGTAAACAGGCTGGAGATAAGCCTGTCTGGGCTTCTGTGCTCTTTATCCAACTTTGGGAGTAAACAGTAATTAAGGGACCTTCCCAAAGGGAGATGAGAACTCTGGGGCTCTGTGCTGAGTCAGAGAGGAATTGGCTGCTCTGTGCATTTGTGCATATTGAAAAATTATAGTTGATTAGTAGGAAAACTAGTGATAATGCTTAAAACTCCATAGGGTCTGATCCCCTGTAAAGTCCCAGGAGCGATGGGTAGATAGTAAACAGACAGATCTATAGGAAGATGCCTGAGAGGAGACACCAGCACTTTCTGCAGGCACACGGTGCTGTTACTAAGGGATCAGAGATCAGCAATTCTCCCCCGTAACTATCATTATACTGTGCAGGACCTTTCATTGAAGGATCTTCAAAACACCTAGCAAAGGAAAGTCACTATGACCATAAACCCATTAAACAGATAGGTAAACTGAGGCACAGAGAGATGTTATTTGGCCGAGGTCACACAGAGACTGAGTGGCAGGATGACAGACAGAACCCAGGCGTCCTAACTTCCCTGACGTAACCATGATCTCTCTGTCATGCCAGAAGGAAATCGACTACCGCTCTGGCAGGGACTGTTCATTGGGAGGGATGCAGAGGAAAGGCTGGAAGAGGGAGCCTGAGCCTTCACCACCATCTCAAGATGAATCTGAGGTTTTAGGAATTAGCTGGAGGTTGTGAGCTCTCCATGCCTGTGAGGTGTGAACTCCAGGACTCCACTTCCGTTCCCACTCAGAAACCTGCCAACACATCACAGTCATTGGGGTGGCTTCGGGGGAACAGACTTAGAAAAAGCAGCACCAACATAATACTCCTGTGGATAGAGTACAGCTGGGGTCCTGCTTGGGGACAGAGGACTCCCCGTCCCCCCAGAGCTTCCATGGAACAAGGGTGTGTGTGTGGCTATAGGTAAGATAAAGACTGGATTAGTGTTTGCATTGGATTTGTTCTCTCCCTCTTGCTTCATTTCCTCCCAGTGTCTCCCAGGTGGAATTGAAATCTAATGTTCCAGGCTGAGTCAGCTGGAGGGCACTTGGATTCCCAGAGCTGAACTCTCTGCCTGCTCATCTGGCTAATCGGGGTATTTCTGCGGTGCGGAGCACAAGGGTTTTAAGCACTGAACTGTATCTGAATGAATTCTCCTGACAAGGGCAACAGGAGTGCCGTGTCCACCTGCATTCAAGTTACTAACGCTCTGTACCTGGCAAGCATGGTTTGACCTTCCCCTGTAGCTGAAGACGAAGGGAGGGGGAGGCCCTGATTTGGCTGGATTAATGTGTTGATTATTTTTGATCATTATTTGTGTTGTGGAGGAATTTAGAGGGTCCGCTCCAGTTCAGGGCCCCTTGTGCTGGGCCCTTCGCAAACACGAAGGAGAAACACACCCTGCACGAAGGAGCTTATAAGTCAAATTCAGACAAGACACAGCTACTGTGTGTAACAAACCAGAATGCGGGTAGGTGGGGAGATGGGGGAGGAACAGCACTAAGAATGGGTGGTTACATAGGCTGCTAGGTGAGTGTGAGACAGCTGAAATGCACAGCCCTGACCTGGCTGTATAACGATGCTGGCTGTGGTGGGACCCAACTGAGAGTGCCAGTTCAGGACAAATTGCTTAAAGCGGGGCAGTTACAGCCCAAGGCTGGGGATTTTCCACCTCTAAGGGAAACCAAACCAGCCAGACAGAGAGGACTTTGGTTTTACCCCACTGGCTAACCACAAGTCACACAAACAATTCCCTTAGACACTCCAGTTTCCCAGTATCAACACCAGCATCACTTGTTATAGGGACAAATGATTATGAAAACCAATACCCCAGTAAAAGAAAAAAGGTTCTCTCGATCCCAAAGGACCAAGCCCCAGACCCAGGTCAATATAAACAAATCAGATCTTACCCATAAATCACAACGTTGCCAATCCTTTAGAATCTAAAATCTAAAGGTTTATTCATAAAAGGAAAAAGATAGAGATGAGAGTTAGAATTGGTTAAATGGAATCAATGACATACAGTAATGGCAAAGTTCTTGGTTCAGGCTTGCAGCAGCGACAGAATAAACTGCAGGTTCAAATCAAGTCTCTGGAACATCAAGAGCTGGGATGGGTCATTCAGTCCTTTGTTTAGAGCTTCAGTTTGTAGCAAAGTCCCTCCAGAGGTCAGAAGCAGGATTGAAGACAAGATGGATGGAGCTGCAGCAGGTTTTTAAAGTCTCTTGTCAGGTGATCTCTGCTTTCTTTGCCTCAAAGACAAGCTCTTCATCACATGGCATGAAAAACCTCCATAGGCAAGTCCCTGCATACCTTGCTGAGTCACAAGGTGTATCTGCCTCCTCTCAATGGATCAATTGTATAGCTGATGGTCCTTAAAGGGCCGTCAAGTAGGCTAGGCAGAGCTGACACCAACATGTCTGGGGTGTCACCCAGAAGCATAGCACAAGTTTGAACTACAGACAGTATAGAGACAATAATTATAACTTTAAATACAAAAATGATACATGCATACAGATAGCATAATCATAACCAGCAAACCATAACCTTTCCTTAGACATCTTTTTTCACCCACTTTATACAAGATTTGATGCCACTACAGGACTTTGCTTGCAACAATGATTTATATGGTCCCAGTTTAAGTCAATAACATCACAGGCTGTTAGAAGTATGTGCTGGGCCTTTAAGAGCAGAACACATGTTCGGGGGAACTAGATTGGGGCTAGCGAGAATGGGCCTTTGGGTGGCGGCTGCACCAGACACACAGCTGGGAGCACGAGGCTCTCCATTAGCTATTGTAACTCTGCTTTAGTTCTAATCACGCCTCCTTCCTTCGAGTGCAGACTGAGCCTCCGTCTCATGAATTTCCCAAGACAACCTCTGCTACCAGAGGGGAGACCAGAGGACAGGGCAGAGGTAACAGGACTGTGGTGAAGGAACGAATGATCCATCCTGGAGATGGAACAACTGAACCCCCCCAAGGACTTGAAACTCTCGGGTAATTCAGCAGACTCTGGGAAGAGATTCAGATAGTTTTGAGATATATCTATGCAAGCAGCTGGGTTTGGTGAGAAAGGAGACCAGCAGAAAATAGAAATCCTCTTAAACAGTGCAGGACTTGAGGCAGTGGACGGCTTTACTAGCATGCAACTCAGGCTTTGTCTTCACTAGCACTTTTGTCAGTAAAACTTTTCTCTGTCAGGGTTGTGAAAAAAAACAACACTCCTGACCGACAAAAGTTTCACCAACAAAAGCGCTGGTGTGGACAGCCCCATGTTGGCAGGAGACGCTCTCCAGCCGACACAGCTCCTGCCGCAGAGTAGGGGTGGTTTAATTATGATGGCGGGGAGCTCTGTCCTGCCAGCCTAGAGCGGCTACACAGCAGACCTTACAGTGACGCAGCTGCTGCAGTACATTCGTGCTGCTGTAAGGTGTGTAGTGTAGACATAGCCCCGGTGAGGCAGAGAGAGCAGGTTAGTACACACGTTACAGAAATGTGAAGAGCCTTGTGTAGCGCAAAAGAGCAAAATATTCGAAAGGTGAAAGTTTCACCTTAGAAGAGAAAACGAAGGTGAATCCTTTGAAGAATTCCTAACTGAGGTGAAGCTAATGAGCCCAACCTGCAACAGTGCTCAGGCCGGTGGGGTCGGAGCAGGAGTTCAGCCCAAATTCAGTGCGCCTGGAATTATAGCTACAAAGCAGCAGAAACACAACAGTTTGGTTTGTGCACTGAAGGACTCTGGGAGTGTTAGAGAGAGAGCCATAGGGGTGCACAAAGAATCACAAGGAGTCTGGTTCATTTCCTATCAGTGGCATTGAGTAGCAAGCATTGAGCTTTGAATTTCCTGTGTTCCTTTCAACCTGCCTAGACCCGAAACGTGGCACCCAGAGTGTGACAAGGACCCAGACTGAGGCCCACACAAATATTACCCCCTCAGGGGACTCTAGATAAATTTGTAGACTATATGGCCAGGAGGGTCCCTGCTCTGACCTCCTGCATTGCACAGGCCGTAGGATTGCCCTGGATTAATTCATGTTTGAACTAGAGCAGATCTTTGAAAAAAACATCCCATCTTGATTAAAACATGGCCAGTGATGGAGACACCCCACCATCCCTGCTAAAGTGTTTCAATGGTCAGTTACCCGCAGTGTTGAGAAATTCAACTTTGTCTCTAATTTCAATTTGTCTACGTTCAATGCCCAGCCACTGACTCTTGTTAGACTTTTACCTTCTAGCTTTAAAAGCCCGCTCTTATCACATTTCTGTTTCCATTTATAAGTGCTGATAGAATGCAATCACCTCACTCCATAACCATTTCCTCGTTAAGAGACTGAGCTCAATGAGGTCCTGAGGCCGCCTTCCACTGCCCCACCCCCGAGAAAGTTCTCTCTCCTGCACTGATGAGCTTTACCCCTGCTGTCGAGAGTCCCATTGTGCCAGAGAAGTGCAGTTGCTTGAACTTAGGGTCTGTCAGTCCCAAGGCCTTTGGGTACATTGAAGGTAAGGAGCAAGACCTTGAACTTGACTTGATGTTCTCTGGGAAACCAGTGTCGAGCACGGAGAACAGGTCTGATGTGCTCACAGTAGCGTGTGTTGCTGTGGAGACTCTCTGCAGCCTTCTGTACCAGTTGGAGTTTCGTAAGCAGTGAAGATGTCCTGCCCAGGTATATTCCATTTCTACAGTCCAGACAGGAGTGACTAAGGTCTATGTAACTAAAGCCAGCTCATCGTCCACCAGGATGGGACGGAGTCTCCTAATCAACCGGAGATGGTAGAAAGCACTACTCACAGATGCTGCTATGAGAGAGCTCAGCATCAGCACGGCATCCAAGAGCACTCGTCGACTACGGACTGAATTGTCCAGGTGTGGGTGTGAACCTTCAACCAAAGGAGGCTGCATCATCATAGCTGTCAACCCTTCAAAATATTTAGTTCTGCGCATAAGCATCACCTCTGTCTTGCTTGGGTTCAGCTTCAGCCAGCTGTTCCATCCAAGAACTAGGCCATCTTGGCGATAGTGGTGTGGTCAAATGGGAAGGAGAGGGAGGAGCTCGGTGTCATCTGCATATTGCTGGCGTTTGAGTCCATGTTGTGTGACAAGTTCTGATAGAGGCTGCATGGAGATGTTGAAAATCCCCATAGAGAGAATTGATCCTTGTGGGACTCAACCAAGGATGGGTCTAGCGCTGGAGGTGCAGTTTTCCATCCCCACTAATTGGGTCCGTTCCTCCAAGGATTCAGACCATTTTAGTGCATCCCTCTGGACTCCTCCTGCCTTTCAGGTGAGACAGCAGTATCTCATTGTTAACAGTGTCAAACAATGCAAAGAGGTACAGGAAGATCAGCATGGATGTCTGCCCCCGTCCACTAGAGCAAGTTGCATAGGATAAGTCAGCGATTTCTCATGAGAGACATAAGAACATATATAACATAAGAACAGCCCTACTGTGTCAGACCAAAGGTCCATGTAGCCCGGTATCCTCTCTTCCGACAGTGTCCAATGCCAGGTGCCCCAGAGGGAATGAAAAAACAGGTAATCAGCAAATGATTCCTCCCCTGTGGCCCAGTCCCAGATTCTGGCAAACAGAGGCTAGGGACACCATCTCTGCTCATCCTGGCTAATAGCCATTGATGGACCTATCCTCCATGAATTTATCTAGCTCTTTTTTTAACTCTGTTATAGTCTTGGCCTTCACAACATGCTCTGGCAAGGAGTTCCCCAGGTTGACTGTGCATTGTGTGAAGAAATACTTCCTTTTGTTTGTTTTAAACCTGCTGCCTATTAATTTCATTGGGTGACCCCTCGTTCTTGTGTTATGAGGAGTAAATAACATTTCCTTATTTATTTTCTCCACATCAGTCATGATTTTATAGCTCTCTAACATTTCCCACCTTAATCATCGCTTTTCCCATCTGAAAAGTCCCTGTCTTTTTAATCTCTCCTCATATGGAACCTGCTCCATACCCCTCATTATTTTTGTTGCCCTTTTCTGAACCTTTTCCAATATGTCTTTTTTTGAGATGGTGCGACCACATCTGGATGCAGTATTCAATATGTGGGCATACCATGGATTATATAGAGGCACTATGTTATTTTCTGACTTATTATCTATCCATTTCTTAATGATACCTAACATTCTGTTAGCTTTTTTGACTGCTGCTGCACATTGAATGGATGTTTTCAGAGAACTATCCATGATGACTCCAAGATCTCTTTTTTGAGTGGTAAACCGACCCCACCCTTTTATATGCATAGTTGGGATTATGTTTTCCAATGTGCATTACTTTGCATTTATAAACACTGATTTTCATCTGCCATTTTGTTGCCCAGTCACCCAGTTTTGTGAGATCCCTTTGTAACTACCCCTCTCCAGTCTGAACATAAGAATGCCCCTACTGGGTCAGACCAAATGTCCATCTAGCCCAGTATCCTGTTTTCCAACAGTGGCCAGTGCCAGGTGTCCCAGAGGGAATGAACAGAACAGGTAATCATCAAGTGATCCGTCCCCTGTCGCCCATTCCCTGCTTCTGGCAAACAGAGGCTAGGGACACCATCCCTGCTCATCCTGGCTAATAGCCATTGATGGACCTATCCTCCGTGAATCTATCTAGTCCTTTTTTGAACCCTGTTATGGTCTTGGCCTTCACATCCTCTGGCAAGGTGTTCCACAGGTTGACACTGTGTTGTGTGAACAAATACTTCCTTTTTTTTTAAAACTGCTTCCTATTAAGCAGGAATATGATCAAGGTCTATACAATCATGACTGGAGTGGAGAAAGTGAATCAGGAAGTGTTATTTACCCCTTCACCTCACAGAAGAACTAGGGGTAACCCAATGAAATTAAATAGGCCTAGAGACACCAGAAAAGCCACTGTGGCTTAGAGGACAAAAAACGTTGTTGATTGCTCTTGCGCCCACCTCTCCCTCCCCCGCCACGCCCGCAGAGAGGAGACATGCAGGTGGAATCATCCCATCAGCTTGAACGCTGGGGAAAGGACTAAAAAGCTCTCCCGAGAAGGAAACGTCTCTCTTTTTGCTGCTCAGATTGTGAGGGGGCAAAATTTCTAAGCATAAGCGAGGAATCCCCAGCTGCTTAGCCTGGGTTAGCCTTAATGGACACACAGAGATTGCATATTACAGCAGCTTCTATTCTCCTTTTGTCACCTAGGACTATAACTCGCTGGTGCGTGTATGTTTACCTGCTCTACACTTGTAAATAACTCATTTCCTTTTTCTTGGTTAATAAATCTTTAATTTATTGTACAGTGTCTTTGGTGTGAGATCTAAGGTACATTTACAGTGACTGGTCCTTTTGGACTCTGAGTAACGTGAGTATTGGGATTTTGGTATATGTGGCCCTCTATCACAAAGGCAGGCTTACCTGGGTGGCAAGACAGATCAGTGTACTCAGGCGACTGTCTGTGACTCCATGGTAAGGCTTTTGTAGTGCTGAAGGGATTCACACTGATAGGTGGTTGGTGAAATCCAAGTATAGAAGTCACAACTGCTTTGGGACGTGTACCCTGCTCCTTAGCCGTCTGCCCAGAGGTTGGTACTTGTGCTCCTTGGCCACTCCAGCCCACGACACATGCTGTTTGTGCTTCAGTACAAATTATTGCCACAGTTCATAAGCACACAGCCTCTCCCAGCCCCAGGAGACACCCTGCATTACAATCTGTGAGAAGCTAACTCTCATGATATTTGATGTTTTTCCTCAGTTCCCCAGCTGCTGGAATCCTGGGCTTAGGTGAGAATCTCGGCTGTAAAGAACACAGCGGTTCTCGGCCTTCTGGTTACAGGGGAAAGCTTGAAAACATGCCCCAGGTGCCCCCTCATGGCCTGGAACCCAGAAGACAGAATGAGCCCCATTTTGTGAGGCTTTTAAGCCAATCTCGTGATTTTTTTGAGCTCTGACTCCTACATTTTGAATGTTGAGGGTTGGCAACCCTGAGTCCAGCCTCCTTGCATGGCTCTACCCCTGTACCCAGGGTTCCCCACACCTATTCCCACCCACAGCTCTGCCATTCCAGGCCCAGGCCCTTCCCACAGATCTGCTAGCGCACTGCAAATTGTCCTGCCCTGTGACACCCCTGCTGCCCCTGTCCTGGGGCTCTGCTCCCAGACCTTAACCCTGCCCTGCAGCACCTTCTGCTAGTCCAGACGGTGGTTGATAAGTAACCCAACATACCACAGCCTGCGGCTGTTCAAAAGACACCGCAACTGGCCTTCACAAGGGGCCCATGTATCTCCTGCAAACATGCCCCGGGCAGGGCAGGGTAAGCCTCAGCCCTCCCTTTACCTTCCAGTGACGGAGCTCTCCCCACACCCCGATCTGCATACTCGGCTACCAGATCCCAGCCCACCAGGTGCCTCAAAGCTGAGCCGCCTGCCCTGCCACAGGGCCTCAGAGCCCAGCCATGAGGGGTGACGGGACCCAATTCTCAGCCTTGCGGCGGGGGGAGGGAGAGGGGGAGGGGCCCACAGGGAAATGCTGACTAATGGGGTGCTGCTGTGTCACAGGCCTGTGCCACCCACATTACTACCCCGACAGGGAGTGACACTACCCCCAACATTGGCAGTGAGGCTGCAGGTACCCCCTCCAACACCCCCCCCACCTGAAACATGTGCACCCCCTCTAGTGCCCCCAAACACCCCAAACATGCTCACCCCCTCTAGTGCCCCCAAACACACACACATCCTCTAGTGCCCACCAAACAGCCCCTCCCACTACACCCCTTCTTCCAGCATCCCCGCCATAACACACATCCCCTCCAGCACTCCCCAAACAGCCCCGCCTGCTACATGCACCACCTCCTGCATCCCACAAACACCTCCCATATGCACACCCTTCCTGCACCCCAAATGTGCACACCCCCACCAGCACCCCCCACACACCCCTTTTGCACCCCCAAACATGCACAACCCAACAGCCCATCCCACTGCACCCCCCTTCCAACACTCCCCCACTACACACATCCCCTCCAGCACTCCCCAAACAGCTCCTCCTGCTACACACACACCCTCCAAATATCCCCTCCTACATCCCCCAGACACCACCCCAGCAACATTCTCTATTTGGGAAAGGGAAATACAGTAACCCTGCCCTGAACCAATGTACCAACAACTGATCCAGGGCAGCCAGGCTCTGTGGGGACCTGTTCCCAGGACTCTGATCCCAGAAGGGGTTTGCTCTGGGGTGGGTTGGGGGGTAAAAGTGATTGCTCAGGGCTGGTAACTGCCCTGTCATAGGCTGCACCTGGGAGTGGGAGGGGCAGGGCACCTGACCCCGGCAGGGGCAGGGCTATAAAGGGGAGTCCTGGGGAGCAGGCTCCAGAAACTAGGAGAAAGAAAGGGGCTGTATGATAGCAGGACACTATCTGCGCAGGGAAGTCTGGGTGACTAGAGAGTTCCTGGAGAAGCTTCTGCTCCTAGGCAGGGCCAGCAGTACTGGAGTGTTCCTCTACTAATTGCAGGAGCTGGGGGGGTCTGCAGAGAGCCCCGCTGCACGTGCTCTGGGACACCTGCAATTCAAGGGTAGTTGCAGCAGCTGTGTCAGTAGCTGTCTGCAGCCTGGGGAGAGATGGTTGCGGGGGGGGGGGGGGGGAGAGTTTGGCGGGAGCACCAGGAAGACACTCAGCCTGTGAGCACATGGCTAGGACTGTTGGGCTGCAGGGGGAGCAGCTCCAGGCAGTTGCACTAAACTGGCTCCTGATTAGACTAATAGGAATGGAGCCTTTGCACTAGCAACCAGCGCAGGGCTCAGCAAACAGTGGCAAAGGGTTGTTGGGGGAAATTCTCTTCTTGAGAAAGAGCTGACCTGGGAGCTTGGACAGGGAAAGCCCTGCAAACCTAGAGCTCTTCATGCTGCACTTCCAGACCTAGCAGCTGCCAATCAGGCAGGCTTTATTAGCAGCTCTGCAAATGCCAAAGGGGGCAGGGATGGCTGTGGTGTGATAGGGAGCTTTATTTCCTTGCACACAGCTGCAGCAATTCTGCTGTTTCAAGGGTGCACCTGACAGTACAAAAGCTCCCCAATACAATGCATAAATGTCACTTAGTGTTTGGAGCAGCTGCAGCCATTGGGATGCTTTTAAAAGCTCATAATCTATCTTCTCCAGATTCAGTCTAAATCTCTGTCCTGCTTCCATCTAAACAACATCCAGTTCTACATGTTGCTGTAGTGTTGGATTTGAGCAATAAATGCTACTCGGGCAACTACATTTGTCAAGCATATTTATCTATTTGCAGCCCTGCTGTGATGGTAGGGTTTTTGCTGAAATGAACAGACTTTGTAAAAATGAGTCATCATTTCTGCAAGGCTGTTCAAATAGTATAGCATTTCTACAAATCCTTTTAATGACTAAGAAGAGTGACAGTGTCTGCAGATTCAAAGACTGTTTGCTGCGGACGTTTTGCACAAAACTTAAAGCGAAAAAATTTCTGCACACTGGAGCTGCCCTGATTGTGGTGTAGTGTCCCACCCTACACAAGAAGGAGGGGTGGAATAGAAAGGCAGCCAGGCTCTGTTGGGACCTGTTGCCAGGACTCTGATCCTAGAAGGGGTTTGCTCTGGGGCCAGGGGCATTTCCTATAGTGGGGACAAAAGTGACTCCTCAGGGCTGGTAACTGCCCTGTCATAGGCTGCACCTGGGAGTGGGAGGGCAGCTGGGCACCTGATCCAGCCAGGGGCAGGGCTATAAAGGGGAGTCCTGGGGGTAGGCTCAGGAAAGGGGCTTTGAGACCGGATCACTGGGGCAGGGCTGGGGAAGTCTGTGTGACTAGAGAGCTCTTGGGGGAGCTTCTGTTCCTAGGCAGGGCCAGCAGACAGAGCTGGGGTCTGAAGAGAGCCCCGCTGCACGAGCTCCGGGACACGTGCAACACAAAGGCAGTTGCAGCAGCTGTGTCAGTAGCTGCCTGCAGCCTGGGGAGAGACAGGGGCAGGTTGCAGGAGGGGAGAGTTTGGCGGGAGCACCAGGAAGACACTCCGCCTGGGAGCAGGTGGCTAGGACTGTTGGGCTGCAGGGGGAGCAGCTCCAGGCAGTTGCACTAGACTGGCTCCTGATTAGACTAATAGGAATAGAGCCTTTGCACTAGCGACCAGCGCAGGGCTCACCTAGGGTGACCAGACAGCAAGTGTGAAAAATCGGAACAGGGAGTCGGGGGTAATAGGAGCCTATATAAGAGAGACCCAAAAATCGGGACTGTCCCTATAAAATTGGGACATCTGGTCACCCTAGGCTCACCAAACAGTGGCAAGGGGTTGTTGGGGAAAATTCTCTTCTTGAGAAAGAGCTGACCTGGGAGCTTGGATGGAGGAAAACCCTGCAAACATAGAGCTCTTCATGCTGCCCTCAAGCTGGCTTCATTAGCAGCTCTGCAAATGCCAAAAGAGGGGAGGCTGTTTTAGTGTGAATGCTGCTGTTTTTAAGGGAGCACCTAAGAACAGTACAAAAGCTCACAAACATAATGCATAAATGTGTTGCTTAGTGTTTAGAGCAGCTGCAGCCATTGTAATGCTTTTAGAAGGTTATAATCTATGTTCTCCAGATTCAGTCTAAATCTGTCCTGCTTCCATCTAAACAACATCCAGTTCTATGTGTTGCTGTAGTGGTAGATTTGAGCAGTAGCTACTACTCAGGAAACTAAATTTGTCAGAATATTTCTTTGCAACCCTGTGATTGTAGGGTTTTGCTGAAACAAACACTGATTTTGTAAAAATGAGTTACTATTATTTCTGGGATAGCTGTTTACATTTTATGTCATCCCTACAAATGCTCTTAATGACTGACTAAGAAGGGTTGCAGTGTCTGCAAATTCAAAGACTGTTGGCTGTGCAAGTCTTGCACAAAACTTAAACCGCTAGAGACGCTCTGACCATGGTGTAGGGTCCCACTCTGAACAAAAAAGAGGAGTGGAATAGAGAGCATGGAGGTGTTTTTAGCCATGTTTTAGAGGAAAAGCACTCGATAAAAGCTGCATTTATACTGAAAAATGCAGTGCTGTGTATCACAGTTCAGAGCCACTGCTCCTGTATTTCTGTTCAGGGATCTAGCCACGGCACCCATTCTCAGGCTATTGCCTCCCTGGCTGTTGTCTCTTGAGTCGAGACCCGTCTCTCTCTCTTGACTGGGGTTTCTTCAGGCTAAACAGTTCGGCCATCACTGTGTTTCCCTGCACAGTCTGCCTAAACGGGCCTGCGTGCTTTCCTCTTAGACTGACAAACGAGGGATTGCTTCCAATATGATACCACAGAGTTTTGTAAGCAAACCTGCTTTATTCTTCAGTTGAACACATTACAGAGAAAACATTTGATGAGAGAACTTACAATCATGTTAATAAGCTTAGAGTTCCCCCCCAACTCTACATGAGTTCTGCTAGGATAAATCTTTCAGCCTAGGGAAGCCCTTGTGCTTACAAATCACAACTTCCACTCAGAACAAGCACACTCATGACAGGTTCATTCCAGAGATCGGGGTCTTTGATTTTGAATTTCTAGAAGCAGGCAACTAGTACACACTGGGTCTGTCTCCCCAGGGCATCTCTTCCAAAGATTGGCTTCAGCGGGGGAGAATGTGCATTCCCTTCACCTCAGGGTATTTCCTAAGGAAATCCACTTCCCAGATATAGTTCTGAAAAGACTTTGGAACTTCCTCACACCCTCCAAAGATTAATGTAATCTTGTCGTCTTGCCAAAGAAGTGCCATCTACTGTCTCAGTAGTACATAAACTTTTGTGTTTCTCATACAATGTACCCCCAGAGGTTTAATTCAGAAAGGTTTAACTGAATTCAGTAGAGTTCATTCAGGATATTCTCACTGTCATACTCCGGATCACGTCATTGCTACATCATAGATGTGCATGGCAAAAGCTATTAGAGAAACAAGTTGTGGACTGAAATTGTTGATACTGTCAACAGTAGGTCAAGTGCTTTGGGCATAAAATATTCCTATCTAAGGATCTGCTTAGATGTACAAAGTCTGTTCATACTTCTGCTGAGATAGAGGCCCCTGTGCTGCATTCACAGGTGTCTAATCCGGTTCAATTGATTAGTTCAGCAGATGTAAAGAGGTGGCTCACCAGCTGTGGGACAGGGAGCCCCCACCACGAACGCTCTCGTTTTTACTGTTCATCTGCCTTTCCTCTTCATCTGTCTTAACTGGCTGCTGCTTCTCTCTGCCTAGCCTAGCGGGGCAGTTATCTGGCCTCGATTTTCCCCAAAGTCAAGATCCTCCATATGTGGAGGTGTACCAGAACATCTGATGTTTCATAGGACACTTTATCTGGGTACTTACATGACCACTATTGTTGAAAGATCTAACATATGGGAAAATAGCATTCAATGTCTTGTCCGCGGGAGCAGCAGGGCCAGTGCAGAGTGATTAGAACCAGCTCACACATGTAAATAGCTTATTTCCCCATTTATTGTTTCTGTAACAATAAAGTTGGTTGCTTTGTAGAGGTAACAGAAGATGCCTCTTTTCTGTTGTATTTGCCTTTTGATATTTCACAATTCATAGATTCTAGGACTGGAAGGGACCTCGAGAGGTCATCGAGTCCAGTCCCCTGCCCGCATGGCAGGACCAAATACCATCTAGACCATCCCTGATAGACATTTATCTAACCTACTCTTAAATATCTCAAGAGATGGAGATTCCACAACCTCCCTAGGCAATTTATTCCAGTGTTTAACCACCCTGACAGTTAGGAACTTTTTCCTAATGTCCAACCTAGACCTCCCTTGCTGCAGTTTAAACCCATTGCTTCTGGTTCTATCCTTAGAGGCTAAGGTGAACAAGTTTTCTCCCTCCTCCTTATGACACCCTTTTAAATACCTGAAAACTGCTATCATGTCCCCTCTCAGTCTTCTCTTTTCCAAACTAAACAAACCCAATTCTTTCAGCCTTCCTTCATAGGTCATGTTCTCAAGACCTTTAATCATTCTTGTTGCTCTTCTCTGGACCCTTTCCAATTTCTCCACATCTTTTTTAAAATGCGGCGCCCAGAACTGGACACAATACTCCAGCTGAGGCCTAACCAGAGCAGAGTAGAGCGGAAGAATGACTTCTCGTGTCTTGCTCACAACACACCTGTTAATACATCCCAGAATCATGTTTGCTTATTTTGCAACAGCATCACACTGTTGACTCATATTTAGCTTGTGGTCCACTAAAACCCCTAGATCCCTTTCTGCCGTACTCCTTCCTAGACACTCTTCCCATTCTGTATGTGTGAAACTGATTTTTCCTTCCTAAGTGGAGCACTTTGCATTTGTCGTTGTTAAACTTCATCCTGTTTACCTCAGCCCATTTCTCCAATTTGTCCAGATCATTTTGAATTATGACCCTGTCCTCCAAAGCAGTTGCAATCCCTCCCAGTTTGGTATCATCCGCAATTTTAATAAGCGTACTTTCTATGCCAATATCTAAGTCGTTGATGAAGATATTGAACAGCGCCGGTCCCAAAACAGACCCCTGCGGTACCCCACTCGTTATGCCTTTCCAGCAGGATTGGGAACCATTAATAACAACTCTGAGTACGGTTATCCAGCCAGTTATGCACCCACCTTATAGTAGCCCCATCTAAATTGTATTTGCCTAGTTTATCGATAAGAATGTCATGCGAGACTGTATCAAATGCCTTACTAAAGTCTAGGTATACCACATCCACAGCTTCACCCTTATCCACAAGGCTCGTTATCCTATCAAAGAAAGCTATCAGATTGGTTTGACATGATTTGTTCTTCACAAATCCATGCTGGCTGTTCCCTATCACCTTACCACCTTCCAAGTGTTTGCAGATGATTTCCTTAATTACTTGCTCCATTATCTTCCCTGGCACAGAAGTTAAACTAACTGGTCTGTAGTTTCCTGGGTTGTTTTTATTTCCCTTTTTATAGATGGGCACTATATTTGCCCTTTTCCAGTCTTCTGGAATCTCTCCTGTCTCCCATGATTTTCCAAAGATAATAGCTAGAGGCTCAGATACCTCCTCTATTAGCTCCCTGAGTATTCTAGGATGCATTTCATCAGGCCCTGGTGACTTGCAGGCATCTAACTTTTCTAAGTGATTTTTAACTTGTTCTTTTTTTATTTTATCTGCTAAACCTACCCCCTTCCCATTAGCATTCACTATGTTAGGCATTCCTTCAGACTTCTCGGTGAAGACCGAAACAAAGAAGTCATTAAGCATCTCCGCCATTTCCAAGTTTCCTGTTACTGTTTCTCCCTCTTCACTAAGCAGTGGGCCTACCCTGTCTTTGGTCTTCCTCTTGCTTCTAATGTATTGATAAAAAGTCTTCTTGTTTCCCTTTATTCCCGTAGCTAGTTTGAGCTCATTTTGTGCCTTTGCCTTTCTAATCTTGCCCCTGCATTCCTGTGGTGTTTGCCTATATTCATCCTTTGTAATCTGTCCCAGTTTCCATTTTTTATATGACTCCTTTTTATTTTTTAGATCATGCAAGATCTCATGGTTAAGCCAAGGTGGTCTTTTGTCACATTTTCTATCTTTCCTAACCAGCGGAATAGCTTGCTTTTGGGCCCTTAATAGTGTCCCTTTGAAAAACTGCCAACTCTCCTCAGTTGTTTTTCCCCTCAGTCTTGATTCCCATGGGACCTTAACTATCAGCTCTCTGAGCTTACCAAAATCTGCCTTCCTGAAATCCATTGTCTCTATTTTGCTGTTCTCCCTTCAACCCTTCCTTAGAATTGCAAACTCTATGATTTCATGATCACTTTCACCCAGGCTGCCTTCTACTTTCAAATTCTCAACGAGTTCCTCCCTATTTGTTAAAATCAAGTCTAGAACAGCTTCCCCCCTAGTAGCTTTTTCAACCTTCTGAAATAAAAAGTTGTCTCCAATGCAGTCCAAGAATTTGTTGGATAGTCTGTGCCCCGCTGTGTTATTTTCCCAACATATATCAGGATAGTTGAAGTCCCCCATCACCACCAAATCTTGGGGTTTGGATGATTTTGTTAGTTGCTTAAAAAAAGCCTCATCCACCTCTTCCACCTGGTTAGGTGGCCTGTAGTAGACTCCTAGCATGACATCTCCATTGTTTTTTACCCCTTTTAGCCTAACCCAGAGACTCTCAACACTTCTGTCTCCTATGTCCATCTCTACCTCAGTCCAAGTGTATACATTTTTAATATATAAGGCAACACCTCCTCCCTTTTTCCCCTGTCTATCCTTCCTGAGCAAGCTGTACCCATCCACACCAACATTCCAATCATGTGTATTATCCCACCAAGTTTCAGTGATGCCAACAATGTCATAGTTGTATTTATTTATTAGCACTTCCAGTTCTTCCTGCTTATTGCCCATACTTCTCGCATTTGTATATAGGCATCTAAGATACTGGTTTGATCTTTCCTCCCAGTTTTGTCCTGACCCTCCTTTCTCTCTGCCAATATAGCCCACACTCCCTCTCGTTTCCGACCCATCTCCCCGGTCTCCATGTTCCCCACTTACCTGTGGGCTTTGCTCACCTGTCCCCGTCGAACCTAGTTCAAAGTCCTCCTCACTAGGTTAGCCAGTCTGTGTCCAAATAGGGTCTTTCCTCTCCTCGAAAGGTGAACGCCATCTCTGCCTAGCAGTCCTTCCTCGAATAGCATCCCGTGGTCTAGGAAGCCAAAGCCCTCCTGGCGACACCATCTTCGCAGCCAGGCATTCACCTCCATGATGCATCTGTCTCTGCCCGGGCCCCTACCTTTGACAGGAAGAATTGAAGAGAATACCACCTGCGCTCCAAACTCCTTCACCCGTACTCCCAGAGCCCTGTAGTCACTCTTGATCCACTCAGTGTCACACCGCGCAGTATCATTTGTGCCCACATGGATGAGTAGCATGGGGTAGTAGCCAGAGGGCTAGATAATCCTCGACGATGCCTCCGTAATGTCTCGGATACGGGGTCCCGGCAGGCAGCATACCTCCCGAGATGAAATGTCAGGGCGACAGATGGGCGCCTCCGTCCCCCTCAGCAGAGAGTCTCCGACCACCACTACCCTACGTTTCCTATTCGCAGTGGTGGCAGCAGACCTCCCAGCCTTAGGGGTATGAGGCTTCTCCTCCTTTACTATAGGGAGTGATTCCTTCTTTCCTGTATCAAGAAGAGCATAACGGTTACCTATTACCACGGCAGGAGGGTTCGGAGCAGGGGTGGAGCACTGCCTGCTGCCAGAAGTAACCAGCTGCCAGTGTCCGCCCTGAGCTATCTCCTCCTCCACCAGTGGTGTATCAGCAGTCCTGTGTACTGGGACAGCTACCTCAGCTATCTCCACATGGACACTGTCAAGGAATTGCTCGTGGATTCGGATGCTCCTCAACCTAGCCACCTCCTCCTGTAGCTCTCCCACCTGCTGCCTGAGAGATTCCACCAGCAGGCACCTCTCACATTGGATGGTCCCCGCAGCCTGGATATCAGTAAGTGGAAATTGCAAGTTACAGTCTCTGCAAAACCACACCAGGATCTGGGTAGAAGCATCCATGCTCAGGTGCTCTGTCTGGCTACAGGCACAGGTGGAGGAGACAGAAGCAGTGCTGGCACAGGTGTTGCGGGTCTTCCTAACCATCGTAAGCCTCCCTCTGTCAAACTCCCGTCTGCAGCCCCCTGTCCCTTGAAATGGTTGTTTAAGCAAGAAGTTTTGAATGTAGTTGGTTTATAGGTATTAAGGGGAATAAAGAGAAAACAGATAGAACCGGCAAGGGACCCTCGCCCCCTTCCAAACTCCCTTGCGAAACTCCCAGTTAGCAGCCCCTGGTCGCAAAAGCTCCCTGGTCGCTTGTGCGCTGCTTTATAAAGCCCTGGCCTGTATGAATGCCCCGTCCACCAGTTAAGGCTCAGCCACTTACCAGAGGCTTCTAGCTTTCAAACCTTCCTTTGAAGCTCACAGCTTCCAACTGCCAGCCACAGCACACGGTCCTTCAAACAACCAAAACAAACAGACTGACAAACACAAGCTCAGCACACAGCAAGTAACCCTCAAACACAAACACACACACACTACAGACAGTCACTTACCCCAAAAGGGTGCTGTATTGCTCCTCCTTCACCTGGAGAACTCCCTTGCGAAACTCCCTGTTAGCAGCCCCTGTTCGCAAAAGCCACAATATTTCAGTGTAGTTCCATATGCAGGGAACTTGTGCACGTGACTAAAGTGAAATAGAATTCCAATAACATCAGAGAGATGTAGGACTGGAAGGGACCTTGATACGTCATTTAGTCCAGTCCCCTGCACTGGGGCAGGACTAAGTATTATAGAGCATCCCTGTTTGTCTGACAACCTCCCTAGGCAATTTGTTCCAGTGCGTAATATGCACCTTTTCCCCCTAAGGTCCAACCTAAACCTCCCTGGCAGCAATTTAAGTCCATTACTCTTTATCCTGTCCTCTGTGGATAAGAATAGTTTATCACCCTCTTTATAACAACCCTTTACATTCTTGAAAACTTACCTTGTCCCCCATCAGTTGTCTCCTTCAGATTAAAACCCCCAGTTTTTGGGTTAAAAAATAAATAGTTAATTACAATTTTGTTGACCATTATCTTGTCTAAGCCCCTAGAGAATATACTTTGTTTTGTTTTTATAAAACACTTAAGCAAACTGTAACCCTGGACAGTGTACAACATTAAATAATATGAAACAGTAGACGAGAGACCTGAGACTTGTTGAAATCAGAGGGGCTATGATTAAGTCCGAATGCAGAGGGCCTTGGGGTGGAAAATGAAAAGGTGCAGCCGAAGCGGAAGATGGCATGATTTAAGAGGGGTTCTGGGGCTGCTTTGCAACGGTCCATAGGGAGCCTATAACCCTCATGCACAAACACCAGGGCTGGGTGAGGTGGTTGGGCCTTCGTTAGAGGAACAGGCCGTTCATATATGTTTTGTTGTTGACAAACTGTAACCTAACTGTGCATATACTACGGGGGCAACCTACTGCCCTTTTGACAAACCCCACATCCCTTGAACTCCATAAAAACATGCTTTCACAAAAAGAAGAACAGGAGTACTTGTGGCACCTTAGAGACTAATGCTTTCACAGTTATTTTTAACTGACATTTTATTTTACAATACGGCCTGTTTTGTTCCCAAAACACTCTCTAACTGTTAATGTTTTTTCTTAGCAAGATTTTGTAATTTGCTGAACAAAGATGATCAACATTTTGCATTAAACATTTATCTGTCGGTTTGATGATTTAATCTAAAACGCTATTTGGGTCCTCGGCCTCTGTCACTTTGTCCACCAATTTTGCCCCTGGAGCTAAATGTTCCTGGGTTAAACAGAGGCACTGCAGCGCGTATCCCAGCGTGATGATATTTAACACACTCTCCATACACAAACTACCACTAATTTCTTTAATTTTACAGTTTACATCATCTAAAGACCAGTACACGCAGGCATGATGTCTCTGACTGGGGGCATCTATGGCACACCCAGGACAATCCCCATTTTGTTTCTCTCTCAGGCAGTGCTTGATTTCGTGCAGAGCCGCTCACACAATTGCATGCATCACTGTTTTACGGTTATGAACCCGCACCGGCTTAATACCGAATTTCTCCCTCAACTTTAGATAGTACAGGCCTATAGAATTAGTGTCCAAAACCTCCTTACTTAGGGAGTTGTTACAACAACAGCCCTAAACTATTGGCTAAGAGTATCATGCGCCCTCCCTCCCTAAGTAAGTAGGAGTTTCTATTTAAACGGGTCTGATGATTAAAGGTGGCTGCACCTCGAAGGCCCTGGCCAACACCGGCAGTCAAGCTTCTCATGAAGAGACGTTATACGGTCGCTGCTATGGGCCCTGAAGAAACAAACACGCCGTTGTGGCAAACAGTGTTTGAGACGGGTCATGAGAGCGGGGAGACAGGGATAGCTAACGATGCCTGTATCCGCAGGAACAATGCGGTGGAGAAACACGAGGCCAGACCGCTGGGCCATGATTTGTTTGAGACTCCAGCCCCCGAGCCTGGCATAAGTGGTGGTAAAGCACATTAGTGTTGCTGGAATGGGTGCAGCGTTCTTTTGCTTACTTCCACGACACTACGGCCGTGTCCTCATCGATAAACTCGCATGCCGACACATCGTAATAAGGTACAAAAACGTACTTGAAGAGCTTGTCGGGGTCTGTCACTATACTGGTGTTAGACAAATCTCAAAGCTGTTTTTAAATTCCTTGTGGGGAAAATTTTGTCAGCGAACAAATTTGACTTTTTGCGGGGTTTACCTTAATCTTGTTTAGACGCAGACACACACCTTCTCTTTCATGGTATTCTTTAACGTACTGTTGTTGTTTTTTTTAACTCGTCGGTACACCAGTGAGGGAACCCCGAGGCCTCTTGTTTCTGTCTCAGGTGTGTTTTAATGTAGTCTGAAAACAGGGCATCTGAAGAGCAGTTAAAATGCCAGACTTCATAAATCTCAGTGATCCTGTACCCTTTGTTTAAAGCCTCCACCAACTCTATTGTGCACCAAGTCGCTGTTAAAGCCCTCTCCTCCTGTGTGTGCAGGGGTCCTTTTGTCTTTTTTCAGCAAAAAGGGCACTCGGGGGAACATTAGTTTACCACCGACCCTGTATGGTAATACGGGGAAATACAGGCCTCTCGGAGGGAACATTTTAACCTTGGCGATGCCAAAGTACTGTCTGATATCCCCCAAACCCTCATACATGATAACAGGGTGCCCCACAGGGTATTGTTTAGTCTCGTTAACAAAAGGGTAAAGGCTAGTAAAATCATAGTAATCAACCTGCTCCCCGGGCTGCGGTTTGTAATAAAGGCAGAGGGCGTTTGTTCTACCACTGTAAAGGGCGTCTCTAGGAACCAAAGTCTGTGGAAGCTTTTTTTCTTGTAAAAAATCCCCCACCCAGTTATCGTTTGCTAGCATAGCCTGCCACTCGTGTTCCCGCACGGTCCTTACCTCAAACCCCTGTCTTTTCAGAAATTCAGCCTTAATCATGGTTCGGTTGTACAGATGCCCGTAGGTCGCATTAAGCAACGGGTTGTACCGTATTTTCCGGCGTATAAGACGACCTTGTAACCCAGGAAAATCTTCTCAAAAGTCGGGGGTCGTCTTATACGCTGGGTGTCGTCTTATAGGGCGGTTGCTGAAACTTCCAGCGGACTGGAGAATCTGCGGTCACCGCATATGGTGGGGGGAGCTCAAAAACGGCCGCGGCCGCATGAAAGCAGCAAGGGCGGAGCAAGCTGCAGGCGTCCGGGACGCCCGGGGTATGGCAAAAAGAGAGAGAGCGGCGCTGTGCCCAGAAAAACACGCCTCTTTCACCCGTCTGGTCCGCCCTTGTATCCTATTACCTCCTTCTCTGCCTCTCAGATCTCGCTCCTGAGGACTGCAGTGAAGCGGCGCAGGCGCGCATGTGCGAGATCTGAGAGGCAGAGAAGGAGGTAATAGGATACAAGGGCGGGCCAGACGGGTGAAAGAGGCGTGTTTGCGCTACCGCTCTGATAGTCTTGGAGACAGGGAGGGCTGGGCAGGCAGGGAGAGCTGACCAATCCGAGCAGGCTTTGTATACAACAACCAGCCAATCGCCAGTAAGGTACATCGCTTGCCGTGATTGGCTGGTTGTTGTATACTGGGTACCACATACAGTACAGCACCAGTATCTTACCTGTTCATACAGTATAGCACCAGTACATACAGTACAGTATACAAATGTTCAACAGTCAAAACCCCATCATGGCTCCACCAGCAAGAAGAAAGAAATATGAAGCCAGTTTCAAACTTAAAGTTGTAAACTTTGCCATGGAACATAATAACTGCACTGCTGCAAGACAATATGGAGTAACAGAAAAGATGGTTCGGGACTGGAAAGCAAATGAAAAAGCATTAGAGTATGCCAAGGGGTAAGTGTGCATTAAGAAGAGGCACCCCACATTGGCCAGAACTCAAAAAACATGTAGCAGACATGGTGAACGAGCATCGCCAAAACGGTTATGTAGTGACACGAAATAAAATACGTTTGTTTGCACTTCAGTGGGCCAAATCTAACCCAGATCACAGCAACAGATTTAAGGCCACTGTATCCTGGTGTACTAGATTCATGGAAAGGCATAATATGGTACTGAGGCAAAAGACGAAAATTGCCCAAAAATTACCTGCAGATCTTGATAGCAAAGTAAATAGTTTCCATCGATACGTAATACAACAGCTCACTAAACATGGCTATGCGTTAAGTAGTATTGGAAATATGGATGAAACTCCAATGAATTTTGATATGGTTGGAAATAAAACTGTCCATCAAAAAGGTGAAAAAACAATTTTAATTAAAACAACAGGACATGAGAAGTCCAGTTTTACAGTGGTACTAGGATGCACAGCTGATGGCGCCAAACTGAGACCAATGATTATTTTTAAAAGAAAAACAATGCCGAAACTCAAGTTCCCTGTTGGTTGTTTTGTACATGTGAATGAAAAAGGCTGGATGGATGAAGAAGGGGTAAAGCTATGGCTTGATAATGTATGGAGCAGGCGACCAGGTGGACTTATTCAAAAATGTAGTCTACTGGTGTGGGATATGTTCAGAGCTCATTTAACTCCCAGCACCAAGCAAAGGCTTGCAAGACTAAACACAGATGCGGCAGTTATTCCTGCAGGATTGACATCGTTGGTACAGCCACTGGATGTGTGCCTAAACAAGCCATTTAAAGATCGCATTCAAGAACAGTGGAATGAATGGATGGTTAGCGGCGAAAAGTCATTCACAAAAGGAGGAAACATGCGTGCTCCACAGTTGGATGTTTTGTGCAAGTTTGTCATAAAAGCCTGGAATGATATTGATGCAGAAACAGTAATCAAGTCTTTCAAGAAGTGTGGCATATCAAATTCATTAGATGGTATGGAGGACGACTACTTGTGGCAAGATGAAGAGGAAGCCGAAGCTGAGACCACACCATCTGATACGGAATTCGATCCATACGATGACTGCCTTACAAATGTATCACAAGATGTCATTGATGTACTTATGATATCAGATGACGAACAGGAGGATTTTGAAGGCTTTCAAAGGGAAACTGTCACGCCAGCAAAACCTGTAAAAATACTGTAGCTTGCAGTTATGATGGGCGTTGCTAACTCGCCAGGGACTTGCCCGGCACTTGCTCTCTCTCTATTGTTTATCTTCCTCCTATCATCATCAGTTCCAGTTTGGTTGACAGCTTAGAAAACAAACAGCAGGGCAGCTCCCATGGGTTTATTGTCTTATCCTTCCTTTCAGCTTTAGAGTGAATTAGGAAAAGTTTAATCCACTTGCACTGTTTTATGTTTACACGTTTGATGACAAACAGCCTTATGTTTATAAGTGACAGTTTTCCTGCTAAGTACCTGCATGTCATAAGCATTTGAATTAAAATTACCATATTGAAATCAAATCTGATGTTTTTTTAATTTTTATTTGGTGTGCGTTGGAAGAGGGGTAGTCTTATACGGCGAGTATATCCCAAACTCTATATTTTAACTGGAAAAGTTGGGGGTCGTCTTATACGCCCAGTCGTCTTATACGCCGGAAAATACGGTAATCATTTTCACAATAGCAGATGGGGCAGCCATGGAAAAAAAAAATAGCCGTTAAATTCAAAGGCCAGAGGTTTTCCTGCTATGACGGTGTAACCATCCAAAAAATAGGAGCCTGATTTAAACTCCCCACCCTGCAAAGCGTGGTGGATGTCAATGTTCTCAGTGAGGGCTATGTACATCAACCATTGAATGGCCGGGGTGGAATATCTCTTCTGCTGCTTGTGGTAATTGTCTAATGGCAGAAGGGCTATGGTTTGTGGTTTAAAAAAAATTAAACCGGTACATGGCCATGCAAATCGAGGCTACTGAAAGGGGTCTATACATTTAATAACCACGTCCTCGTTATCCTGTCCTGGGTTTTTAACAATCTGCTTCTGTCATTTTTATGACTTCGTTTCTGAACCGGTCACAAGCCTCTCGCAAAATTTCAACAGCTTTTTGACAATAGCGCAGTCCTTTCTGGAGATCGAATTCGTTTTGGTGATTGTGTTGGTACTAGTTCAGAAATTCTTTTTTTCTTCGGGCATCATGTATTCTACTCCAAAGTACTCTATCCTGGGCATAGACTCCACAGAGTTCTGATTTTCAACGGTGTTAAAGTGTGGAAAGTATCCCTTGACTTCCTCAAACCCCATAGCTTTGGGTAACTTCCTGAGTTTCATGGGAAGAAAATTTAAAGAATCTATAAATCTGATGTCTAAGTTTACTACCGTGACACACGTAAGTTTTCCACCTTGTGTTACGGGGCTAACAGCCATTTTTTCTTCAACTGCCTAAGCATAAAATTACAATCGTAACCCTTAGCGTTATGAATGATAAAAGTGTATCCCTTAAAGTGCTTGTTTACAAAGGTTTGAACAAATTCACTAATGCATTCTTCCCCCTTAAATTCCCAGCTAGTTTCTTTATCTAAATGCAAGGCATAAACCTAATTTGGCACGTGTACCCCCGTTTCTTGAATACATTCAAAATCCTAAAACACATAATCCTTCTCCTCTTCTGGAGACCAGATATTATGCATATAACACTCGTGACCCTCTATGTTGTCGGTCTTCTGATAGCACTGGGGATATTTTTGCTTTTACACCTGCGATTTTTAACCTCATAGATGCCGCACTTATCGCAGACTTCTGTTTTTACAATCAACTTTACCATCTTTTGCCAGAGCGCGGTGCCTTTCTAAACAGGCCTTGGACCTGCAAAATAGCTTACAGCTGGGGCATCTCTTTATTTCAGCGGCCACTTCAAGGCACTCGGTGCTATTACACGTACGGCAGTGGTTTTTACAGGTGTGCTGGTGTTTGTGGCTGTATGTGGTGTAACGGTAGTTGCACAAATACGGTGCTCCTATAAAGGCTTTAATATTTAGAATGCCGTAATAATGTTTGTCATGTAACAAAACAAAAACCGTTTTGGGGCGGTGTACACCATCCGTTGTAAAAAAGCGCCAATTCCCATTTTCATGATACATGACGGTGATAGCCACGCCTAAGCGCTCTTCAAAAGAGCTCACTTCTGTAAAGCTAATCATTTTTTGGTCTGAAAGCCCCAACGCCTGATGTCTGGCCCCCTCTAGCAGTTGGGCATCTGTAAGTTTTTCATCTGATAAGAGACCCAGCATGCTACCGGCAAAACAAAGATTGTTACCCTGATTATTTAAATCAATTAAATGTTTTTTTTAATGATTCTACTGTACGTGATAGTCTTTAAGGGTCTTATAGGCCCACCATCCCCAGCCCTGTTTCTAATAATTGTAACAACCAGTCTATTTCCCTTTCTTGGTTGGGTGGGGGTTTTTTGTTTGTTTGTTTTTAAATAGCTCTGGCTCTTTAAAGTTTTTGGCCAAAAGCCTCCTCAATTTTTTAGATTTTTTTTCCATTTTTTCCCCAGTCCCTCTTTACATTTTTAGGTTTCATGTTTAGTCACACCCTTCCTTCCCCCTTCAACACGCTTTCAACCTTTTCAATCAGTGCACGGGTATCTGTTATTTTTTTGGTCTAAAACCAGCCTTTCTCCTGGAAAATTTTGCTTTTGAAATACCTCAAGAATTAGCTTCAAAAACTTTTTATCTATTAAACGCTTAAGAGATGTACAAACACTAAACAGCTCATTACAAACAACAACTGATGCAGCGAGCCCTACGGGGAGATTATTTGTAGCAAGGGTGCTGCGGGGCCCAGAAGCAGGGGGCTGACTACTTCACCCTGCTCAAACCCACCCCTGGACGCGGTTGCTGCTACAGGGATGTTTGCCTTTACCATTTTTAAAGCTGATTCCTTCTGGGCTGGGAAGGCATAGAGTTGTTGAGAACTAGGGGCTTTAACCCCTTTGCATCGCTTACCAATGTCCCTGGAAGCCGCAAAGGTAAATTTCTTAGCTCTGGAGGTACAGGGTGGGTCAAAATTGGGGGTCTGATCCCCTTTTCCCCCACCCCTGAAAAAACTGTTGCTGTTTCAGAGGTAGATTTTTTTGGCCCTTTTTAAGCCGGCTGGCTTTGTGTAATGAGGGATTTGGTTGTGCAGGGTTGTTCAAAATCGGGGGGTTTGATTCCCTTGTTTCCAACGGTAGCTGATTCAGAGGAAAATTTCTTGGCCCCTTTAAGCGAGCTCCCCTTCAACGTTTCTTCTTGAGGGATAACACCTGATAAGTCTGCCAATACACATAAACAAAATGTTTTTAGCCCATAAGCCTGTATGTTCTTTTTTACTAACAACAACAAACATATCCCCCATATATATATTTTAAAAGCCTTTTACATAACCCTGCTAAAACATTTTTTATAGTAAGTGGCTAAAAACAGGGTTTAAATACAATGGTGAAGGAAGAGATTTACAGGTGCACTTTTCATGCACACCCCCTGCGGGTGGGGCACCTAGCGTTTCCTGGCCCACCTGCTGAGTGGGACTAGGCAATGGTATCTCATGCTGTCAGGCTTCATCTCACAATGACACCGCTCCCAGGCCAGAGACCATGCTCTGGCACTGGTTACTGGTGCCTGGGTGAGCGTCTGTCTCTCCTAATTGAGACGATGTCAGTCTGCTGGGCTCGGGGAGGAAACAGAGCAATAACTGTTGCCCCAGCTCATTGACTATAGACTCACTGCCCCCCTTTGGGGTAACTGGGGCAGCAACCCCCTTCCTGTGGGGAATCTGTGCAGGCTGAGTAGGCCATGGCTGGGCACTGTGCAGTGTGTGGTGGTGCAGGGCCTCTCTGGTAGTTGTGTGGACTGAGGTGGGATAAACCTGGGTCAGGCAATGTTCCCCCTGCCCACCCAGCACACGATCCATAGCTGCTCCTCAGACTCCCCCGTCATTGTCTCCTGCTCTAGCCGTCAGAGAATCCACACAGGAGAGTAACCCCAGCAGTGCACTGAGTGTGGGAAAAGCTTCAGTTGGTGCTCACGCCTGTAATGGCCATCAGAGACGCCACATATGATGTGGTAGAGCCATAGGTGCTGACTTCTGTTTTTGCTGATGGCTGCTTTTGAGGAGGTGTGTTTAGCAGTGGGGGGGTCTGCCAGTTTGGAGGAGAGGGTATTTTCAGCTTATTTATACATTTTCATATTCTAGTGATTGTGTCAATCATTGGTATCTTAACTATTTAATTAAAATAGTGATGGACTACATAATTACATTATCATGAATTACAGTATATTAAAATCATTCCACTCACCACCTACAAGAGGCCTTCACGAATGCCCCTGTTTAAAGACATTATGTCTCATTGTAGCTTTCTGGATGAAACTGTCAACAATCTTATTTACATTTAGTTCCCTGGTATGGTCTTGAAGCACATTGACAGCTACATTATTCAGTTGCATCTCTCCCATTGATGACTGGAAGTCATTTCTAAGTCTTCCAAGGCTGGAGAATGAAGTTCTGCAGTACAGGATGATACAGGCACAGTGAGAAGGATTCTTATAAATTTGCAGTACTCTGGAACCATAGTCCCCAGGATGTTCATCTCCCTTCTATTTTTAAAAATAGCACAACGTCCTCGACACTGGGGACTGTTGGATAAGGAGAGACTGAAGCTACACCATGACATGTTCTTGGACAAAGCTCTACAGAGGAGCCTAAGGCCTGGTCTACAATAGGCGTTTATGTCTAAGTTAGCGCCGTTACATCGAATTAACCCTGCACCCGTCCACACCACGAAGCTATTTAGTTCGACATAGAGGTCTCCTAAATTCGACTTCTGTACTCCTCCCCAACGAGGGGAGTAGTGCTAAATTCGACATGGCCATGTCGAATTAGGCTAGGTGTGGATGGAAATCGACAGTAATAGCTCCGGGAGCTATCCCACAGTGCACCACTCTGTTGATGCTCTGGACAGCAGTCCGAGCTCAGATGCTCTGACCAGCCACACAGGAAAAGCCCCGGGAAAATTTGAATTCCTTTTCCTGTCTGGGCAGTTTGAATCTCATTTCCTGTTTGGACATCGTGGCGAGCTCAGCAGCACTGGCAATGATGCAGAGCTCTCCAGCAGAGATGGCCGTGCAATCTCAGAATAGAAAGAGGGCCCCGGCATGGACTGATTGGGAAGTCTTGGATCTGATCGCTTTGTGGGGCGATGAGTCCGTGCTTTCCGATCTGCGCTCCAAAAGACGGAATGCAAAGATCTACGAGAAAATCTCTAAAGCCATGGCAGAGAGAGGATACAGCTGGGATGCAACGCAGTGCCGCGTGAAAATCAAGGAGCTGAGACAAGGCTACCAGAAGACCAAAGAGGCAAACGGACGCTCCGGATCCCAGCCCCAGACATCCCGTTTCTACGAGGCACTGCATTCCATCCTAGGTGCGGCCGCCACCACTACCCCACCACTGACCGTGGACTCTGAGGATGGGATATTGTCCACGGCCGGTTCCTCGGACATGTTAGCGGACGGGGAAGATGAGAAAGGAGATGAGGAGGACGAGGCAGTCGACAGCGCTTACAACGCTGATTTCCCTGACAGCCAGGATCTCTTCATCACCCTTACAGAGATCCCCTACCAACCGTCCCCAGTCGTTAACCCAGACACAGAATCTGGGGAAGGATCAGCCAGTAAGTGTGTTAAACATCTAAACATTTATTTATAACAGAACAGGAATATTAAGAATAACAACAATGGGTTTCTCATTATTAGTTTGCCCTAGGCGCTTAACGTTTCAGTCCTGGGCAGTGCATGATTGTTCTGCCCAAGCCGCTCTACTGTTTAGTCCCTGCCACTGCAGCTACGGTAAAATGCGGTCTATATGTCCGGGGATAGAGCAGAAATCCTCCTGGGACATCTCGAGGAAGCTCTCCTGGAGGTAATTGGAAAGCCTTTGCATCAGGTTCCTGGGGAGAGCGGCCTTATTGGGTCCTCCGTAGTATGAAACGTTTCCGCGCCAGGAGACAATCAAGTACTCCGGGATCATTGCCCTGCAGAGCAGGGCGGCATACGGCCCTGGTCTTTGCAGGCTTTCCTGAAGCATTCTTTCTTTATCAGTGTCTGAGATCCTCATCAGGGTGATGTCGCTCATGGTGACCTGCTTTGAATTAGGTAGGGGAATGTTAGTGTTGGGACTGCTTGCCCGTTCCTTTACAGAACTGTAACCGCCGGTTTGCAGCCACGCGGTGGAGGCGGGAGAGGGGCAGCATACAGGGATCTTTCCCTGGGACAGCCGCGAGGGGGTGGGACAGGGGCAGAGTTCCTGCTTGCCGGATTGCTGGCAGCAGGGACTGGCATTGCTTTCAGTGTGAAAGGAGGCCAGTGCTACTGTTAGGTAAAAAAGCAAGTCCTCACTCACCTCTCCAGCACCCGAGTTCATGCGGAGTTGGTATGGGCTCACAATCTGTCAGAGACCAGACACCAATTCGTTGATCAACGGGCTCACACTATCCTTAGCTTGAAAAGCTTCAGAGTAAGTGTGGCAAGTTTATTAGGGGTGAGCATCAATATTTATACACAGAAGTAAACAAAGTGATTAACAGATCATAATGGTCATGTATAATCAATCAAGATTCTACAGGATAAAACAGGTTAAAATGTAAATTCAAAAAGAGATAAGGGGAGATGGCTACTTAAGGGGAGGGGGGGTGTCATGAGTAGTTCGCAGGTCAGAGCTTTGATTAAAAGTTCAGACAGAGACATCAAGTCTGGGTTAAGTTTAAGCTCATCAAAAGTTCACACTCAACATTCCTCCATTTGTAGCTTTGGGATAACTATTTACCAAAAGCTACACCCCATTTTAAGGAGCCAAGGGCCGCTTGGCAATTTCAGCCTGGGCCAACTCGAAGAGAGTAAGGCCCTTGGCTGAAGTAGGAAAAGAATAAATTGACTCACATGAGTCTATGAGGGAGAGGACACACTGAATACAGCAACACAGTATTATAAGGATTACTATGGCCCCAACAATACCCACCAAGAGTTTTTTAACCCACCCAAATCCAGGCAGCCAATTCCATAAGGCTCCTCACCAATCATAAGGTGGCTGGCAAGAGGAGTAGTTCTTAGCCATTTCCCTTAGATGTTTGGTACGTTGAAAAGTGTCAGAGTAGGTGTCATTTACAAAAACACAGCATTCTTCATTTATGAGGGCGCAAGTTCCTCCCTGGGCTGCTAACATTATGTCTAAAGCCATTCGGTTTTGCAAAGCTAACTGGCGCAGCTGGGACATTTCCCCGGCCTGATTCTCAAATAGGGTCGCAGTTTCATTGGTTAAAGATTCTAGTAGTCCCTGTAGACGGATGACACCACCCCTCAAGCTAATGAGACCAGCCCACCGCTGCCACGACAAACCATCACGGATATTAATATCTCTGAAGGTTTCACGGATGTTACGAACATGGGGAAAATGAGGGGGAGTGAGGGAGATGCGAGAAGGCGGTGTTAGCCACGCTAAATAACATGACCCTGCCCAATCAGGGGAGAGAAAGTAATAAGCTTTGGGCCCGCACACCCAGTATGTTCCATACAATGAGTTTCGGGTATTCCATTTCTCAAAGTAGGAGGTAACCCACCACCCGTTGGACCACTGTTCCCCTGGTAACGCAGAGGGGTCGTTGTGCGAACTGCAGAGGCACAATTTGGTAGTGGTGTTTTCAAAGGGCAGTGTAGTACTGCTTGAGCAGTTGTAGAAGGCAATCGTATGTCCCTTAGCAATTAGTTGGACACCCTCGTGATCTGAGCAGGGCTTCTTAAAAGCTGGCTCTGAAGGCCTGCCCACCCATGAAAAAGTTGGATCGGGGTGAGGGATCCACATATGGGATAAGTGGGATGCGCAAGGCTTGAAGCCAAGATTTTTACTAAAGGCGGTGCCATTAAATACATGTTGCATTTACTTGTTCCCACAAAAGTTGACCCCTTTTCTTTAACAAAACACAGTGATCCTGTCTGATTGGTTACCCTGAGATATCTGTTAATTGGCACTCCTGTTTTGTCCCATGTAAGATTGTGTTGGACTGGATCTTTTACTCTAGCTGGTGGCATCCAAGTCATATTAGCAGTGGTCAGGGGAATGGGTGTGAAGGGGAGTCCCTGTTCTACATTTACTGGAAATTGAGTACATACCCAGCAATTACTTCTATTTCCTAAAATACGAGTTTTAACCTCGTGGGAATATCTAATAAAAGCATTATCTTCATAAGCAGAAAATAAACGAAAAAGGCACAATAAAAAACATACAGTTGTCAGAATAAAAGGTCCTCTCATTTTTTCCGAGTCAATTTAAGTCTGATGTCTGAAAGAGGTAAGCTGGTCCACTGGTCGGAGGCAGTGTCCTCAGTGGTGGCAAGAGCTGCTGGTCCGTCACTGTGGTCCACTACGGCTGGCTTGACATGGGAGTGGTGGATCCAGGATTTGCGTCCTTCCAGGAACACTGCAGTCTGGGTTGTTAAAAGAACCTGGTGGGGTCCAGTAAACCTCGGCTGGAGGGTGTCGCCACGAACGAACTTTTTGGCCCAGACGAAGTCCCCTGGTTGGAACGGGTGGATCTGTTCTTCCAGCGGCACGGTCTGGGAAAACTGCAAGGCTTTCCAAAGGGTACGGAGGCGAGCCTGTAGGGAGAGAAACTGGCACGCAGTCATATGATCCCCTCCCAATAGTGAAACATCAGCACGTGGTAGCGCCCCGCCTTTGAAAGGGGGGTGTCCATAGAGCAGTTCAAAGGGGGATAATCCCAATACATGGGTTGGGCGAGTACGAAGGTGAAACAGGACCAAGGGAAGTACCTGAGGCCACTTTAACCCTGTTTCCTGACAGTATTTAGCCAATGTAAACTTAAGCTCCCTATTCATACGCTCAACTTTCCCGCCAGACTGAGGGTGGTAGGGTGTATGAAAGGAGTGTGAAATGCCCAGTCCTTGTTCTAAACGGCCAAGGACATGACCAGTAAAGTGAGGTCCGCGATCTGAGTCAAGCACGAGAGGGATGCCAAAACGGGGTACAATGTCTCTAAGGAGAATCTTCGCCACTGTGGCAGCAGTACAATTAGCAGTAGGAAAAGCTTCGACCCAGGAAGTCAGAGGGCAAACCAAAACAAGGAGGTGCTTTTTCCCAAAAGCCTTTGGCATATCTGCAAAGTCAATTTGAAGATGTTGAAATGGAGCAGCAGGCGGAGGTCTTCCACCCTTAATTTTTTTAAGAGGCGGAGCAGGTCCATTACGCTGACATGTGCTGCATGCTTTCACTATTGACAGGCAGTAGGGTTGAATGCCTGGAGCATACCAAAAGCGAGCGATGGTGTCCACAAGGGCGTGCGTGCCGTAGTGACCCTCCTTATCATGGTGCCAGCGAACTGCCACGGGGTATGTGGAGCGAGGGAGGCAGGCTCGGCCATCCGGCATAAGCCAGGTCCCTTTGACCAGAGTGGCTCCGAGGCTCTCCCATGACTGTAGTTCAGCAGCGGGTACTGGTACGGGGTACGGTGGAGTAAAGGAGGAGGCTGCAATAGCCAACGTGGGCATGGCTAAGGGTAAGACGGCAGCCGTCTTGGCGGAGGCGTCAGCCAGGGCATTCCCACGGGTGACGGGGCTATCATCTTTAGTATGGGCCCGGCAGTGAACTACAGCCAGGACCGAGGGTTCTTGGAGGGCGTCCAAAAGCTTGTGGATGAGGGGGAGGTGCTGAATGGGTTTACCGGCAGCTGTCTGGAAACCTCGAAACTTCCAGAGGTGGATGTGACAATGCACAACTCCAAAAGCATACTTGCTATCAGTAAAAATGGTAACGGTCTTACCAGCAGCCAACTGGCAAGCTCGGGCCAGGGCATAGAGTTCGGCGGCTTGGGCTCCCCAGTTGCCTGGCAGTGAGGCGGCCTCTTGAATGTCCCATTCAGAGGTGACTGCATAACCGGTGAAACGCTTGCCATCAACATAGAAGGAGCTTCCGTCCGAGAAGAGGATGCAATCAGGGTTGTCCAGTGGCACGTCAAACAGGTTGTCCCTTATCTGTAAGATGCTATAAACTACTTCCACACAGTCGTGATGATCCTGGAGGACTGGCAGGTCAGGAAGCAAGGTAGCTGGATTATGGGGCCCACACCTTTCAAAAATTAGGTTAGTGTCTTCTAAGAGTTCGGCCTCTAGCTGTTGCTGACGATGGGCCGAAAAGACTTGGGTTGTGCCCCTATGCAGAAGGGCTGACAAGGCATGAGAGGTCCAAACCGTGGTAAAATGACCCAGGGTCAGGCTCTTTGCCTTTGTGATCAGCAGGGCAGCTGCTGCCAGAGTCCGGGTGCAGGATGGGGTTCCCTGAGCGACAGGGTCGATCTGCTGAGAGTAAAAAGCAAGCGGGAAATGGTGGGGCCCGCTCAGCTGGGTAAGGACGCCACTAGCAATTCCGCCCCTCTCGTGGACAAAAAGGTGAAAGGGTTTGCTGTAATTGGGGGGGCGGAGAGACATGGAGGAGGCCACACTGTCCTTGAGTAACTGAAAGGCTTGGATTGTGTCCGGGGACCACTGCAAAGGGTCAGGAGCAAGGTTAGCAGTGAGTCGGTGGAGCGGCTTGCTTAACTCCCCGCAGGACGGTAACCAGGGGCGACAGAAGCCAATTAATCCTAAGAAACCTCGAAGTTGTTTCTTGGTGTTTGGCAGAGGGCAAACTTTGGATAGTCTTTATGCGGACTGGGTCCATTTGTCTCCCCTCTGGGGTTAACAGGAAGCCCAGATATCGGACCTTCTGTGAGACCCACTGAATCTTGTTAGGGTCTACCTTGTGGCCTCTGGTGTGTAGGTATAATAAAAGTGCCTTACCATCGATGCGGAGGGCAGCTTCTTCGCGATTACCTAATAGGATGTCATCTACGTATAGTACTAACGTGGATCCCTGCGGACTGGTGAAGCCTTCCAAGTCGTGGCGGAGGCATTGGCTGAAAATCGTGGGGCTGTCTCTGTAGCCTTGAGGAAGTCGTTGCCAGACATAACTTTGTCCCTCCCAGGTGAAACCAAAGAGATACTGAGAGTCTGGGTGCACAGGAATGCTGAAAAAAGCTGATTTTAAGTCAATAACAGTGAACCACTCAGCATCCCAGGGGATTTGACTGATGATAGTAGCTGGATCAGGAACTACTGCATGAAGAGGGACCACATACTGATTAACAACCCGTAGATCCTGTACAAAGCGCCAACGAATAGGGTCTCCGTCCTTTTTAGGAGGCTTTTTGACAGGCAGTATAGGGGTGTTACAAGGAGTGCGCTGAGGGCGGACTAGCTTTTGTGCAATGAATCCCTCGATAATGGGGCGGATGCCCTCCCGGGCTTCCAACGACAGGGGGTATTGAGGGACTGACGGGGGGGTTAAGGAGGGCTTCACTTGAATCCTTACTGGCTCTGCTGAAAGGAGCAGGCCAACATCAGTGTCAGAAATTCCCCAGAGGGTTAAAGGCAAGTCTGTGAGGTCAGGGGAGAGAGGGGGGGGGTTTTCCCAATTACCCTGAGTTGGGGCCGAATCTCCTAACACTGTCATCAATAATCCTACCCCTTCAGGAGTGCAGGTTAAAGTAGCCTCAAGCTTACAGAGTAAATCCCGGCCCATCAAAGGGATCGGACAAGCTGGGGAAAAAAGAAAACGGTGAGAAAAACATTTATCAGCATAAATAACATTTAGAGGCAAAGTGAGTCCCAGAGACTGTGGGTTGCCCTCCACCCCAGTTGCAGTTTTAACCTCAGAGGATAGCCAGGGAGAGGGGGCATGATTTAAAAGAGAGAAAGTAGCTCCAGTATCAATGAGGAAGGAGACAGGCAGTCCCTGGACTGAAAGGGTTAGACGAGGCTTTTTGCTGGGAGGGGAGAAAGTGAGGAAGGAGCCGGCTAAAGACATTAAGGAAATAAGACCATCACATTGTTTGTCTTCGCCCCCGGGGTACCGTCATTGAGGAGGCTGAGTTTGCTGCAGCTGCTGCTGTTGCCCTTAGTTGATCCAGGCCTGTGGAGCGGGCTGAGCTGGTGGTGCAGGGGTGTATTCGTCCCTGGTGTAAGTATCTGCGGATGCGACCAGACCCTCTGGGCGTCCCCAGGGGAGGGGTATGCAACCTGCTGCATCTGCTTGATCTTTTGCCTAGTAATTACTCCTCCCGAGGTGTGCCCTTCCATTTCCCCCTTATCCCTCTGCAGAGATTCCGATCTGGAGTCCTGCAGATTCCCCTCTGCGCCCTGGAGAGAGTCCCCCTACGGAGGAATAGGGGCAGGTGCAGTGGGGACCAACTGACGAGTCAAAACACGCCGTGGTTTACACCCTTCATCGAAATAACATGGAGGGGGTTCACTCTCGGGAGAATACCTGACTGCCATAATTTTTAAAGATTTCCACAGCTCTGCTGCTGTGTCCCAACAAAACCAGTAACATAACTGTCCCGGATGGTCTTTTTCGATCTGGCTCCTTACTCCTCTTAAGGCAGCCTGTTCGAAAGAGCCATACGAAGGCCACCTCATCTCCGGGTTGGCCAATACCGCGGTATACCCAGTCCAATTCCTTACACACAGTGTGTACAACTTCCTCCTAGACATTCCTGTCTGTACTGGGAGTTTCCCTTCGTTCCATAACTTATTTACAATCCCCAACGGACTCTCAAGAGGCACGCTAGTCCCTTGACCCATGGTGTCTGACAGGAGCCCTCCAACTGGCGTTTACCCTGCTGTCCAGTACACGACCCCTCAATATTGAATTGGCTGGGAGAAATCTCCCGTGGCGCCTGCCAATTCGTATATGAGTGGTCTGACCACTGGACAGAGGCACCGCACCAGAAGGATATCCCGGACGAGCCCCCAAATTGTTAGGTAAAAAAGCAAGTCCTCACTCACCTCTCCAGCACCCGAGTTCGTGCGGAGTTGGTATGGGCTCACAATCTGTCAGAGACCAGACACCAATTCGTTGATCAACGGGCTCACACTATCCTTAGCTTGAAAAGCTTCAGAGTAAGTGTGGCAAGTTTATTAGGGGTGAGCATCAATATTTATACACAGAAGTAAACAAAGTGATTAACAGATCATAATGGTCATGTATAATCAATCAAGATTCTACAGGATAAAACAGGTTAAAATGTAAATTCAAAAAGAGATAAGGGGAGATGGCTACTTAAGGGGAGGGGGGGTGTCATGAGTAGTTCGCAGGTCAGAGCTTTGATTAAAAGTTCAGACAGAGACATCAAGTCTGGGTTAAGTTTAAGCTCATCAAAAGTTCACACTCAACACTACTATTAAAGTTTTAAGCAGCCACAAGTCTACGGCTTACCATGTCTGCCTGCTACACAAATTCCGGTGTCCTGCCCCGCTTCTCAGATCTGCAGTGCAAGACCCCAGGCACTGAATGCGAAGGCCGAGAATTCGATCTTGTCCTGAGTGCGCATGTGATAGGTGCTGTGCATGGTCTCGTTCACAGAGAGACTATGTTCTTTGTTCACAACTACATTTATCTTTCTGAGGAATTCACTCCCTTTTTCCCATTCCCACAGCCACAGCTGCGACTGTCTCACAGCCTAGCCTGGCATCACACTCCCAGAGGCTAGCGCAGATTAGGCGTAGGAAGAAGAGGACACGGGAGGACATGTTCTCGGAACTTATGGGCTGCTCCCGAGCCCAGGCAGCACAGCAGACCCAGTGGCGGGAGAACTTGTCCCAAATGCACCGATCACACATGGAACGGGAGGAGAGGTGGCGACAGGAAGACCAGCAGGCGACTCAAACGCTGCTTGGACTAATGAGGGAGCAAACGGACACGCTCCGGCGCCTTGTGGATGTTCTGCAGGAACGGAGGCAGGAGGACAGAGCCCCGCTGCAGTCTATCTGTAACCGCCTTCCCCCGTCACTAAGTCCCATACCCCCCTCACCCAAAGTCCAAAGAAGGAGGGGCGGCAGAGTCCGTGCAAACTCTCACTCCACCCCCGTAGACTGCTCTAGTAGTAGAAGGCTCTCATTCCCCAAAATTTGACAAGTCCTTTCCTTCCCGCCTCACACAAGCCCCCGTCCAAGTTTCACCCCCCAGTTTCATGTGTAGTTGCTAATAAAAAATACATTTCTGTTAATTACTGTTTCCATCATGTTCTTTTGGAGGAGAGTCTGTCTGAAAGGGGGGAAGGGGGTTGGTAATTGGACAGGACAGTCACCTTTAGCAGGGTACATAGGCGGGGGCAGGTCCAGCAGCAGGGCACATACACAGTGCAGTCACTAGTTACCAACTCCCCTCTCTGTCCTGCCTTCTGTGCTCCGAGGCAAACAACCCCCTGTGCATGTACAAACATCAAAATAAACCTGTCTCTAGGCAAACTTTTCTTATTTTCCCACCAATAAACAATGGTAACCACCTACTAATCATAAATATTGTCTGAACTCTGTGCATGGCAGGGCTGCATTGTCTCACTAGCTATGGTCTCTACCCATGGTACAAGGGCACAGTTATATTACTCTAAAATGGGGCTACATATGTGTGAGAAGTGTAAGCACTGTTGTGCTCTCCAATCCTGGTACCTATTGTCCAGAAGGTCTTAGACTGACACCAGCAAGGACCAACCTCTGGTGCGGGGCCCTCTGCCAACAGGGTAGGGAGATTGGGGTGGGGCACTATTGGCAGCTTCCAAGTCCAGGCAGAAGATCAGCAGCTCAGAGATCTGTTCTAACGAGGATGGTTTAACCCATTCACTTCACACAGCTGCTCTGAGAGACCCGGGTGTCTCAGCCACCCATCCCTCAGTGACCCAATCAGACCAAACACAGCTCACCTAGGTCCCTTCATCTCCAAGTGCAGTACACACAGTTACTTCTCATGCTCCCCTGGGACTCTCCCATGTGGATTCTCTGACGTCTAAACCAGGAGCATCATGTGGTGGGGGAGGGGCAGGGATGGACTCCTGCCCCTCCCCCCACTTTCATACAGGAGGTTTGCCAGGCAGTTAAGAGCTCCAACTGAGAGCATTAGTGTGGAATGTGAGTTCTGCACAGCGGTGCTTCTCCCAGCTTGTGTCCCCGGAGCAGGGAGTCAGTGTTTTGTTTATGAACCGAGGCAGGGTGATTGAGGTAAGAAAGGGCTGGGAATTAAATTAATGATCTGGAAGTCCTTAGGTGAGCCTGTAAAACAGGAATCCTTCTGCAGGAGGTGGAGCATGTTGGTGAGAGAATGCTCTGAAGTCAGAAGAAGAAATAGAGCCAAGGCCTCTGAGCCAAGGTTACATTTAAAAAGAGGGAGACATGAGGGAAAAGAAGGGGCCAAAGCCCAGGGAAGGGCTAGCACTGGTATAGAAAAGTTCCCCCTGTACCTGTGGTACCTATTTGGCCCTATCGCCATAGTATCTGAACACCTCACAATGTCTAACCTAGTTCCTCTCATAGCCCCTCAGTGAGTTAGATCAGTGCTGTTTTCCTCATTGTACAGGTGGGGCACTGAGGCACAGAGAGATTAGCAGCCAGATTTTCAAAAGCATTTAGGCACCTAGTGGGGTTTTCAAAAGCGCCTAGGAGGTTGGGTGCTTTGTAAATCCCAGTAGATGCCTAACTGCATCTTTGGGTGCCTAAAAACCCTTGAAATTCTGTCACTAAGGCAATGGCCTGAGGTCATAGAGGAGGTCCATGTAGGACATAGAACTCAGGGCTAGCTCCCTATCCATTGGACTAGCCTATCTCTCTTCTGCATGCTCCAAAAAGAGGACTCTGACAGATGGTGGCAAAACCAAGAAGGCAAGTTCTCTGAGACTCCAGCAAGCGATCCCACCATGCAATTGGGAATGATGTCACGGTTGGCAGCCTAAAAAGCAGCAGAAAGGTCAGGAAAGATGAAGAAAGAGAGAAAAGGAGAGTCAGATGAGATGAAATCTCTTAACCCCCAACAGATGGCAGGTTCTGCCGCAGGCTGGGTTGTAGAGAAATGGCTGCTGTGATCTGCGGCGGCAATTCGGCGGAAGGTCCTTCGCTCCAAGTGGGAGTGAGGGACCGTCCGCCAAATTGCCACTGAATAGCTGAACCTGCCGCCCCTCTCCGGAGTGGCCGCCCCAAGCACCTGCTTTCCAAGCTGGTGCCTGGAGCCAGCCCTGCCCGGAGCACCTGTGCCTGTTTATTTTCCTTTCCTGCCTGTAGTGGCCCTGATATACCTCAGAAGTCCCGATTTTTTTCTCAAGTTGAAAATGTAGTCCCCCAACCCAGCAACCACCTCAGTACAACCCCCTGAATGTTTTAATGGTTGGGGGGGAACCTACCTCATTCATAGCTTTCCCAGAGTAATCAGCATAACCCCACTAATCCCACCCACCTCTGCTCATTGCTTTAGGGGAACGAGGGGTGTAAATTTCCAAGCCATGTGTGGCCACAGACAGTGACACCTCTCCACAGTGGTCCCCATCCCTGTGCAACTGCATTCCCAAGATGGCCAGGCAGCCTGTCTGGCTGAGGTGGCCACTGTCATGAGGGGAACATATGGTATAGAAAGGGCTTCTCCCAGTACTCAGGGCCAGTGGTAGCAGCTCACCTTGGCGCCGCTACAGCCATGGTAAGCCACGACTCAAGCTGCCCCGAATCTGCCTGAATCAGGGAAGTGAGCTGTGCGGCCTCTATTCCTGGCCAGCAACTAAGGCTTGCAGCTGGTGCTGGCGCTCAAACACACAGCTGATGGGTGCCCCACAGTTCCACAAGGCACCAGGTGGAGTACGAAGTGGCTATGGACCTAGGGATGCAGTAGGGTCTCTGTGGGGTTTTCTGGGTAGCCACCCAGGGAATTCCTCAGTGTCACTGAGGTGGGGAAGGTGACCTCTCAGAAACTGACCTGCCCTGGCTTATTGCCTAGCACAGGGGTTAGGCAGGCCTTTGATGATCCATTGGGATCTCTTGTGTTTCCTCAGTGGGTTTACGATCTTCCCCTGTCCCTGAGTAGGGGGTGCATGGGCCATCACACAGGGGCTGCTGAGGATGGCCCTGGCTCAGCAGATTCCTAGTCCCAGGGGGCGGTGTGGGGTCTGGCCAGGGCCACATTGATGCAGACGGGATGGGATGTCCTGGGCCTTTCCACCCCATCCTGGCTGGGTGAGGATGTGACGGAGTGTCTGCTTAGACTGATTAATCACTCGGACCTCTACTTCTTCCTCCTTCATGTGGGCACCAATGATACTGCCAAAAATGACCTTGAGCAGGTCACTGCAGATTACACAGTCTGGGAAGAAGGATAAAGGAGTTTAAGGCACAAGTCGTGTTTTCGTCCATCCTCCCTGTTGAAGGAAAAGGCCTAGGTAGGGACTATGAAATTGTGGAAGTAAATGCATGGTTACGAAGGTGGGGTCAGAGAGAGGGC
>NW_027053260.1:0-43000 GCF_011386835.1 Chrysemys picta bellii
CCGGACAGGGCCCAGACACTGCAGAGAGGAGCAGAGGGTAAGAACCTAGGTAGGACGGAACAGAAGAGACCCCACAGTGTCCCCACAGCGCAGTGAACCAGGCAGGGCCCCACGGAGATAGAACACGATCATGTAATTCAAGAGTGCACCAGCCTGCGGCGGTGCAAAGGGCAGAGATGAGGCTGCACAGGGAACCCGACTATTATTTCCTCACTTCAGAGGGTTTCATTTTTATGTGGGGGAGGCATTTTGAAAAGCACCGAAGTGATTGAGGAGTATGGATTACTCTGGCAGCCAATGGGGCCTGGGCATCTAAATCAGGGGGTCACCTTTGAAAATCGCCCCCTGCACTGATAAAGCTGGGAAGGGTTTGGGGAGGAGGAGGAGACCTGGGGGAGCAGGTACAAAGTGCTCACATTTTGCTAATCGCCCTGCCACAGTCATTTCCCTCTGCTCCTCACTGCTAAGTGCCCCGTGCAGGGGGCGGGGGTGGGGACAGGCTGCCAACTGTGCCACACTGTCCCTGTGTGTAGCACGAGCCGGGCTGCCCACTGCCCTGTGCAGGTACCTTGAAGTGAATGAGGGAGAGCTCCTCTGTGCTATGGGCCCCATCCTCTGCACACAACCGCAGCCCCTGTGCTCAGGTCAGCGCAGGCTGTTCCCACCCGGGTGACACGGACATCCCAAGGTGGCGGGGAAGGGCTGGCTGGAGGCCGGGACACGGCCAACCTGGTCACTGCACTGGGCTGTGGAGCTGGTTGGGTGCGTAACAGGGAGCGCACTGCGGGGTGGTAACGGTGAGTGACCCGTCTGTGTGCGGGGAAACCCAGGGCAGGATTGTACGAGTGCAAACGTGTGTGCGTAGAGACACACACGCACACACACACCCTGTAACTAATCCCATGTCACCCATGGAGCTGCAGATGGCAAGTCAGGCAGAGTGGAAACTGAAGATGACAAGTGGAGCTGAAAGTTAAGTTTCAGTTTCCTTTTCCCCAGCTCACTCTCCCTTTCAGTTCCCCAGCAGCCCACTGCTTCTTATAATTATTATTAGCTACCTGTGTTGTGATAGCGCCTAGAAGCCCAGACATGGACCAGGACCCCATTGCGTCTGGCCCCAAAGAGTCTTCAGTCTGCGACCAGAGACAACAGGAGGGAACCAGCAGACAGACGGGGGAGCACAGGCAGACGGTACTGGTCAGCAAAATGGACAGTGGTCTCAGCCCACCAGCTACCCAGCCACTGTCAAGTGTTTTGTAAGCATCACCGCAGAGGAGAGTTTAGCTTCTGATACTGAGCAGCTGTTTCTACCCAGAGGGGACGGTGCGACCATCCTTGTCTCTAAGCAAACCTACCTTCCAGATCTGCTGCCTTCTAACATCCACACAGCAAATAGGCGTGGAGTTTCTTCTAACAGCGTTGAGTTCTTGTATTTGCATAGCTGAGGGCCTGTAGTGTGCCTATATCATGATTCCCCTCTTTGCTTTCTGCACCTCTCACTGACAATGACTCACATTTACATGGCACCTTCATCCCCAGCTTGTCAGGGATCTGCTATGTTTTTATTTCATTTACAATAAAAGTAACGGAGAAAACAGAAATAAATCAATTACACCATCTTGGAACATTCCTTTCCCTGCCCTTCGATTGCATCGGGGTGAGCAGCACACGGGCACGTCAAGCTCACAGTAAAGCACCGTGACAGTCACTAATAGAGCAGGAGCCAAGGCTGGAGTTTCGGAATGAGTGTCCAGATTTACCAAATAGCTCAGCACCCAGCAGCTCCCATCGTTCTCAGCTGGGGTCCAAGCCCCCTGCACTATTCTCAGGGGATGGGGTGCGGTGGAATGCTCTATTGTTCTCGGGGCGGGTGCAAGGATGTTTCGCGCCCTAGGCAGAACTTCCACCTTGCACCCCCCACCCCCGCCAAACTCTGTGGCAGCTCTCCACTCCGCCCTAAGGCGCCCACCCCTGCAGCAGCTCCCCACCCCCCCTCCGCCCTGAGGTGCCCCCCCACCCTGGCAGCTCCCCCCGGCCCGGGGAGCCGTGTGGCAGCTCCCCGCCCCAGCTCACCTCTGCTCCGCCTCCTCCCTGACCACGCTGTCGCCGCTCCACTTCTCCCGTCTCCCTGGCGCCGCAAGCCTGGGAGGGAGAGAAGCAGAGCAGGGCGGCGTGCTCAGGGGAGGAGGCAGAGCAGAGGTGAGCTGGGGCGGGGAGTTCCCCTGCGTGCTGCCCCCCATTACTTGCTGCAGGCGGCCCTCCCCACGCCCCCCTGCCCCAGCTCCCTCCGCCTAAATGCCAACGATGACCGGGGCGGCAGAAGATCCGGCCTCCGTGGTCACCGCCGAAGGACCCGAAATGCTGCCCCCCAAATGCTAGTGCCCTAGGCGACCTAATGGGTTGCACCGGCCCTGATTGTTCCCAATGCGGGTGGGGTGAGGAAGATTCTCCATTGTTCTCAGTGGACACTGCTAGCACTATTGAAAAGCGGCCATAGAAGCTTAGGTAGCTAACGGGGTATCTTTGAGGTCTGCTGGGCACTCAAAGAATTACCATAAAGGACCCTAAGCTCCCAGGTGGATGAGGTGGACAAAGGGATGGGGCAGAGGCGTGGGTAAAGGCTCCTTACCTGGCATGTTCAAAAGCCCTCCCGGGGTCCTGTGTGCTTCAACCCCTCAGGGACAGGGACCCCATCAGGTGCAGGGGAACACGCTCGCCCCAGCGCTGCCGACTGGCCAGGCGCATCCAAACACCACGGGCCCCTTCGCGCTGCGATGAAGGGATCAGCAGACAGCCAGGGCAGGCTGGGTGCGAGTGAGGGGGGGTGGGAACTGTCAAGTTTCCCCTGTTGGGGGGTGCTGGAGGGGACGGGGCGTAGATCCACAGGGAGCTTGGGGAAGGGGCAAAACACAGGAAGGTTCTTATCTGGTTGGGGGCTGCTTCAAACGCAGAGCACGTGCCCTGCTTCCAGCCCCGATCCTTTTCCACAGCAAACCTGGGCAGTCAACAGGTACCTGCCCTGGGGCTGTCCAGGGTTGGGGGCCCCTCCCAGCAGCTGTTTGTGGCTGGATGTATCACCACTGGGAGCCGGGTAGAGACCCACCCCCCGGCTGCTCCGGCTCCAGTGCCGCCCCCACCCCGATCCAGGGGCTGCTCCGGCTCCAGCCCCGCCCTCCCCTTAGCTCAGTCCTGCCCTGGGTCAGGCAACTCCAGCTCACACAGGATGGGACCCCGGGCTTCTGACTCCCTCATTGGCCTGCCCGCCCTGTCAATCAGCCTGTCCTGGAGCATTGGCCCCAGGGACTCAGTCTCTGGATGCTGATTTCTCCATGGTCCTTTCCCAGTATTGGGACAGGGCAGCCAAACAACCCCACTCAGTTCCTGTGGGGGGCCAGCAGCCCCCTTACACCGAGACGGCTTCTGGCTGACTTCAGCCCCACTGAGAGTAATGGGAGATAGCAGCCAAAATGGCTGCGGAAAACGTCACTCATTGGCAGTGTGGCTGGTGAGGGCAGGGCCTAGAGGGCAATGCAGGCCTGAGCTAGGGTTACCATACGTCCGGATTTCCCCGGACATGTCCGGCTTTTTGGTTCTCAAATCCACGTCCGGGGGGAATTTCCAAAGAGCCGGACATGTCCGGGGAAATAGGGAGGCATAAACCAGGGTCTGCCCAGCACGATCCGCCGGGTCCACAGCGCAGCCCAGCTGCCCCAGCTACAATGCTCAGGTGGGGAACGGGGGGGGGAGCTCGGGCTTCCCTCGTGGGCGGGGACCCCCCCGACCACTGGGGGACCCTTCCTGTGGCCCCGTTGCCCCGTGCAGCTTGGAACCCAGCGCCACGGGAGCTGTTTCCCATGGGGACAGACAGGCCAGGGAACGAGCTCGGCAGCAGGAAGGAAGCTGCGGCCGGGGCGTCTGAAGCCTCCAGCAGGCAGAGGCTGCCGGGGGAGCAGGACAGGCGGGGGGCGCAGAGGCTCCAGGGGCAGGGGGCTGCAGATGCAGCAGGGGGGTGCAGGGGCTGCAGGGTGAGTGGGGAGCAGGGATCTAAGAGGCTGCAGGGGCGGGGGGGTGCAGGGGCTGCAGGGCGAGTGGGGAGCAGGGGTCTAAGAGGCTGCAGGGGCGGGGGGGTGCAGGGGCAGGGCAGGCGGGGGGCGCAGAGGCTGCAGGGGCAGGGGGGCGCAGAGGCAGCAGGGCGAGTAGGGAGCAGGGTCTAAGAGGTGCAGGGGCGGGGGGGTGCAGGGGCTGCAGGGCGAGTGGGGAGCAGGGGTGTAAGAGGCTGCAGGGCGAGTGGGGAGCAGGGTCACAGAGGCTGCAGGGGTGGGGGGGCAGGGGCAGGGCAGGCAGGGGGCACAGAGGCTGCAGGGGCAGCGGGGTGCAGGGGCTGCAGGGCGAGTGGGGAGCAGGGGTCTCAGAGGCTGCAGGGGCGGGGGGGTGCAGGGGCAGTGCAGGCGGGGGGCGCAGAGTCTGCAGGGGTAGGGGGGTGCCGGGGCTGCAGGGAGAGTGGGGAGCAGGGGTCACAGAGGCTGCAGGGTGAGTGGGGAGCAGGGTCACAGAGGCTGCAGGGGTGGGGGGGTGCAGGGGCAGGGCAGGCGGGGGGCACAGAGGCTGCAGGGGTAGGGGGTGCCGGGACTGCAGGGAGAGTGGGGAGCAGGGGTCACAGAGGCTGCAGGGTGAGTGGGGAGCAGGGGTCACAGAGGCTTTAGGGGCGGGGGGGGTGCAGGGGCAGGGCAGGGGCACAGAGGCTGCAGGGGTAGGGGGGTGCCGGGGCTGCAGGGCGAGTGGGGAGCAGGGGTCACAGAGGCTGCAGGGGCAGGGGGGTGCAGGGGCAGGGTAGGCGGGGGGCGCAGAGGCTGCAGGGTGAGTGGGGAGCAGGGAAGCACTTAGCAACCCCCAACCAAGATCAGAGCGGGAAGGAGGAGGGGGAATGCAGGGTGCTCAGAGGAGGGGGCAGAGGGGCTTTGGGGAAGGGGCGGGGCTGAGGTGGGGCCGGGGGTGGGGAAGGGGTGGAGTTGGGGCAGGGCCAGGCCCCCGTGGAGTGAGCATTTGCTGGTCTTGGTTGGAACCAGTGTCCAACTTCAGGGTTAACAAGTAACAATGCACTTAACATTGGCCTCCAGTTTGTAGGATGTGGTATCTTTTGCTTAAATAGAAAGTATGATACGACAGCCATGTTTGTTTGCATAAACTGTGTTGTGTCTCCAGCATTCTTAACAGCCTCATTAAGTACTTCTGGCAGTGACTGGCTTAGAAGGCTTTCAGCAGGCTTGGTGTTTTGCAGCCTTTTCATGTAGTTTGTCAGCTCTGGCTTTGCTGATCGGTCCAGCAAACCAAGCTCCTCCAGTTTTACCAATTGTAACAGTGGGAAGCTTTCCTTCTTCGTAAGCTTATTTGCAAGAGGTGCACCAGCAGCCATGTTTTGTAACTTCAATAAATGGGACAAGTTTGACCGACAAACATCGGGAATTGCCTTTAGATTGTGGAGACTTTCTTCAAGCTGTATTTGTGCTTCAGGCTGTTTGGATGTTTTGAACCTGCAGAGGACAGGTTGGTATATTCCTGGTTCTTGGTATGTTCTTCAGCTTGGTTGGGTTGACCCCTGGGAGGGTGATGGGGGAGTTTTTTCTGGGGGGTGGGGTGTAGGGAAATTCCTGGTGTGGCTGGAGAGGATGTGGAAACCGCAGGAGGGCATTGATATTTATGCTTCCTAGTGAGAGCAGCTACAGAACTGTGCCGTTTCGACACTGACGGAGTAATGCTGGATTCTACGAGGAAAAGGCATTATCGGTGATGTGACTCCAGGGGACCCAGATTCTCTGAGTTTGGTGCATCCAGCTATCATAGAATCGTAGAAGATCAGGGTTGGAAGAGACCTCAGGAGGTCATCTAGTCCATGAAGCTAAGAAGCTATCTGTTACCATGCCGGGAGTCTGGGTAGCTGAGGTACAACCTATCCTGCCTGGCGAAGGCGGAAGATCAACTCAGCACTTACAACAACTAGTAGAGTGTGTGGGTCAACTAGCTGCACCTGCAGATGCTGCTTCAATTCCCCAGCAACCACAAAGAGGGTGGGGGGGAAAAAGTTTCTTGCTACATATGGTCACAGATGGGCCATTTATTACAATATGAATGCAGGGCTAAGAATAATGCCTGGAAGCCATCAGGAAATTAGGGGTGAGGGCTGGGCTTATTGGCCAGACCCTCTGTTATCATGGTGATGGATACGGTGATGGATACGGTGAATCAGAATAGAATAGGGACTAACTGAAGCAGAGCAAAGGCCATTTACTGAAGTAGCATTACCTCTGTTGCTGGTGCTGTATGGGTCACTGTGAATCAGACAGCTGCTGCCTGGTTTAGTGGCTATGGGAGCTGCTGTTTCTCTAGTGACTTGAGAACTTTGAGCAAATATCCCCCTGACCTATCCTCATCTGCTTCCTGTCCACGGAACTGAGGGCCAAGAATTGTCAGTTAAAGGCAAGGCAGATCTCACTGTACATATTGGTGCCTCAGCAGGGGACACCCCTTTGTGGTCACTGATATGGTCCAGTTTGGGAGTAGATTTTTGTAGACTGGAATCCGATGGCGATTCCATGTGCGTAATCAAACATCAGGGTGAGATGAAGATCGTGCTGAATTACACACTAACACCAATGTATCAATTTCATCTTCTGTGATTGATACAACAGTGCCCTTGGAGGATGTGAATATCCTTTTCTCCAGTTACAAAGGCATCTTAATTATAGGACTTAGCGCCAAGCTGGGATGGGCTCATTTGACAGCACTATATCGATACATCGAGATGTACACCCCATAAACAGAGTCCCTCTTGCACAGCTGTGCCAAGACAGTAGAAAACCTGTTACAGGTCAAAAAGAGAGTGATTTGGCCATCTCATGGACATCACCCGTTTTTCTAGTCACAAGGGAAGATAAAGTACACTGCTTTTGTGGGGTTGTTAGACAGCTAAATACTGTTACAAAAAACATACCCCGCCAATCCTACAGATTGATGATGTTCTGGACCAATTTGGGGGTGCTCAGGAATCCATTACTCTGGATTTGCCCAGTGGATATTGCCAGGTTCTCTTACGGAAGTTCTGCATAAAGATAACCTTCACTATTGGGCTGCATCATTATAGTTCAGTTCAGCTTTTTGGGAAGACCCAGGGGCCTGCTGCCTCTCAGAGATTAATGACTTAAGCAGATGTTTCTTCTACTTGGATGGTATCATTGTGTACACCATCCAGCTGGATGGAGCATCCGCAATGTCTATGAGCAGCATAGGAGTGTCGACAGTTAGAACCAATGAGGCCACCATCTTCAGGGGAAGTTCTGAGTGGCAGTTGGGCCCAGAGTTTTGCAGGTATTTATGTGCCTAACTCCCTGACTGAGTAACGGTCAGAGTAAAGGTTAATCCATACTGGTTAACCACCTGCTCATAGGGAAAAGCAGGAATTTATGCCCCATTTTAGACAAAACCTTAACCTTAACCTTAACTGGAGTCGCCACCAGGCACCTCCATAATACTTTATGTCGCTTATATTCATAGATTCTAGGACTGGAAGGGACCTCGAGAGGTCATCGAGTCCAGTCCCCTGCTTGCATGGCAGGACCAAATACTGTCTAGACCATCTCTGATAGACATTTATCTAACCTACTCTTAAATATCTCCAGAGATGGAGATTCCACAACCTCCCTAGGCAATTTATTCCAGTGTTTAACCACCCTGACAGTTAGGAACTTTTTCCTAATGTCCAACCCTTGCTGCAGTTTAAACCCATTGCTTCTTGTTCTATCCTTAGAGGCTAAGGTGAACAAGTTTTCTCCCTCCTCCTTATGACACCCTTTTAAATACCTGAAAACTGCTATCATGTCCCCTCTCAGTCTTCTCTTTTCCAAACTAAACAAACCCAATTCTTTCAGCCTTCCTTCATAGGTCATGTTCTCAAGACCTTTAATCATTCTTGTTGCTCTTCTCTGGACCCTTTCCAATTTCTCCACATCTTTTTTAAAATGCGGTGCCCAGAACTGGACACAATACTCCAGCTGAGGCCTAACCAGAGCAGAGTAGAGCAGAAGAATGACTTCTCGTGTCTTGCTCACAACACACCTGTTAATACATCCCAGAATCATGTTTGTTTTTTTTGCAACAGCATCTCACTGTTGACTCATATTTAGCTTGTGGTCCACTATAACCCCTAGATCCCTTTCTGCCGTACTCCTTCCTAGACAATCTCTTCCCATTCTGTATGTGTGAAACTGATTTTTTCTTCCTAAGTGGAACACTTTCCATTTGTCTTTGTTAAACTTCATCCTGTTTAACTCAGACCATTTCTCCAATTTGTCCAGATCATTTTGAATTATGACCCTGTCCTCCAAAGCAGTTGCAATCCCTCCCAGTTTGGTATCATCCGCAAACTTAATAAGCGTACTTTCTATGCCAATATCTAAGTCGTTGATGAAGATATTGAACAGAGCCGGTCCCAAAACAGACCCCTGCGGTACCCCACTCGTTCTGCCTTTCCAGCAGGATTGGGAACCATTAATAACAACTCTCTGAGTACGCTTATCCAGCCAGTTATGCACCCACCTTATAGTAGCCCCATCTAAATTGTATTTGCCTAGTTTATCGATAAGAACATCATGCGAGACCGTATATGGTTAACAACCCTTGGTCCTTCCTTTATTACCCACCCGTGTTCATGGCAACAATGACATAAGTGCTGCAGTGTGACCTCACAATGCTGTGATTTGAACACTGGCAGTTGGCCCTCAGTGTCAGTTGCTTTTACTTGGACAGAAGGAGAGGCTGGGTATTGTGCTGGCTAAAGTCGATTTCAGATCCAAGATCTAATCTATTACTGAGGGAAAAAAGTAAGTGGGCTTTCTTACTCCCCATGGCTGTCCTACCTCTGACCAACAGAGACGCACTTTGCTTAAATTCTGTTTGAAAAGGGTCACCAAATTAAATTCGTTTTTTTGGCCCAGAACCTCAAAGGTATTTAGGCACTTAACTGCCACTGAAATCCATAGGAGTTAGGAGCCTAACTCCCTGACTGAGTAAAGGTCAGAGTAAAGGTTAATCCATACTGGTTAACCACCTGCTCATAGGGAAAAGCAGGAATTTATGCCCCATTTTAGACAAAACCTTAACCTTAACCTTAACTGGAGTCGCCACCAGGCACCTCCATAATACTTTATGTCGCTTATATGGTTAACAACCCTTGGTCCTTCCTTTATTACCTGCCCGTGGTCATGGCAACAATGACATAAGTGCTGCAGTGTGACCTCACAATGCTGTGATTTGAACACTGGCAGTTGGCCCTCAGTGTCAGTTGCTTTTACTTGGACAGAAGGAGAGGCTGGGTATTGTGCTGGCTAAAGTCGATTTCAGATCCAAGATCTAATCTATTACTGAGGGGAAAAAAGTAAGTGGGCTTTCTTACTCCCCATGGCTGTCCTATCTCTGACCAACAGAGACGCACTTTGCTTAAATTCTGTTTGAAAAGGGTCGCCAAATTAAATTCGTTTTTTTTGGCCCAGAACCTCAAAGGTATTTAGGCACTTAACTCCCACTGAAATCCATGGGAGTTCGGAGTCTAAATACCTTTGAGAGTCTGGGCCTTTGTTCCATTTTATGTCTCTCTCGCTCTGGCATGAAAAGTGCCATCCTAACAGAATCCAGGAGGGAATCCAGCTGTCTGATCAGGGGCTACTTGTGCCCTACCTCTCTCTTACACTCAATTCTTTAGTTCAGCTGTAAAAATTGTGGCAGATAGGGAATAACTCCAGAGTTGATAAGGCTGCATGTTAAGGTTATATTTCATTAACCCAGCAAGGACTTCTGGAGATCACTGAGATCCCTAGAAAGACTTGCCCCCTCTGGGAGTCTCTTCCGCTGATCCCTCTCTGGGACCCTGTTCTAGGATCTCACACAGGGCCCTTGTCCCTGAAGTGGGGAATGAAAGGAAGTGGGTTCTGTTCCAGGCCTCCATTCATCTGTAGACGAGCTCCATATGCACAGATCGCAGAGGACACAATTAGGGGAGTCGCCCACTAACTTCAATGGGCTTGGATCAGGCCCAGATATAGGCCCAATAAAAAGATGGTTCCTGCTGTCCTTGCAGCAGAGTGTGGAAAGGAGAGGCTCTTTGCTGTGGCATTATTCCCTCCAGGTGCAGAATGGACAGTAGGGGATTTCCACTTCAGTTCCTGGAGATTTAGGGAAGCTGATCCCCATTCTGTGGCCTCACCCTCACAGCTGGCATGAGAGGCAGCAATTGGGCTCCAGACATGGCCCTTAAAATCTGCCTTCAAGTTGATTCTCCATAATTCTCCATCTTGGATGAAGAATAACATTTCCTTTCCCCACTATGGCAGATCATTTTGGTTTTGCGCTGCCCATTTCAATGTTTAAAATTTTCCAGGATTAGGAAGGAATGAGGAGATACAGATACATGCTCTTTAATGCTTTTGGGGGTGCAATTCTCCCCCAGGCTGAGGGTCAGCAAAAAGTCATGTACCTCTTACATCCCACTAAAATCCAGAGCCTTGGAGAGTGCAATGAAATTTTGCGATGAATGTGAAGAGCTGTAATTTTTCCTGCTGTCTCCAGTGGAGCACAAGCAGCGGCGGCTCCAGGCACCAGGGCTCCAAGCACGTACCTGGGGCGGCAAAGCGCGGGGGGTGCCCTGCCGGTCGCTGCAAGGGCAGCAGTCAGGCTGCCTTCGGCGGCGCGCCTGTGGGAGGTCCGCCGGTCCCGTGGATTCGGCGGTAATTCGGCGGCGGGTACGCCGAATCTGTGGGACCGGCGGACCTCCCGCAGGCGCACCGCCGAAGGCAGCCTGCCTGCCGTGCTTGGGGCGGCAAAAACGCTAGAGCCTCCCCTGAGCGCAAGCATGTAGATTAAAATTTAAATCTTTGACAGAGGATTTAAGTAATATTGGAGCACAATGTGATATTTTGAATACAGCTAAACTTTGTGTTGCCCACTAGACTAAGAAGTATATTGTGATATTGATTGATGACCATCAAGCCTGTAATCTTAGCTTTGTGAACTTCTTTCTCCATCTTTGTTCATAGCTCAAGTATTGGAGGAAACCAATGATTGTGAAATTAGTTAAGAGTCCCAACTTCTAAAGCAAGTAAACTTCGGGCTTAAAATGTGTTGGGTTTTATGGGCCAGATCTTCAGCTGCTATAAATCAACAGCTCCATTGACTTGAATGAAGTATTCTGATTTCCAGCAGCTGCGGATCTGACTCAACAAAGGTATTATTCAAATGAAACGCGTATGCGATGGACAGTGTTCAATGTGGGTTTTTTTAGAAGCACCATAACTGAATTTTGGGTTGGCAAATATTGTGATACATGTATATTTGTTTGGATTTTTAGGTGCTTTATAATTCCACTCTTGGTGCCGTCCTTGTGTCAGGTTAGTTTTGTCGCCTCTTTTCTCTTTACAAATATTAACTAAGTAACCTTCCTCATCCCTGGGAGGTACAGAAGGGTCAGTATCATCCCTTTTTGGTATATTGGGAAACTGAGGCATGGGGCGGGGACGTGAGTTGCCCAGCATCACACAGTGAGTGAGTGGCAATGCCAGGATGAGAAATCTATTTCTGGTTGCCAGTCCCATACTCAAACCATTAGACCACACTGCTTATCCTTTGCATAGTTTTGAGTATATTTATTGACTTTATTAAAACAACAAAGTTCCAAAAGGAACCCCCAAACCTTTGCTAATATACAATTTGAGTCGAGGATTTATTTCTGTATTTAAAAGAACTAGATTCATTACAGCTGAGCATTTACATGCTAAAAAGGAAGGCAATTCTCAACTGAGGTTCTGGCACCAACCTTTAATCTGGCCCCAGCTACTTCTCATTTTGTAGAATCACAGAACTGTGGGGCTGGACGGCTCCTCAAGAAATCATCAAGTCCAGCCCCCTACGCTGAAGCAGGACCAAGCAGCGTGCGATTCCCTGCTTGAGGAGACATCCCTGCGCTAGCTGTCATCAAGCTAGTGTGTTAAATAGCAGTGTGGCTGCGACAGTTCAGGCAGTGGCTTGGGCTAGCCGCCGGAGTACGTACTCATAGGGTCCGGGTGGGGTTGTACTCGGGGTGGCTAGCCCCTCTCACCGCTGTCCATGCTATCCTTGCTACAGTGCTATATTAGCAAGCCAGTGCAAATATGTGTATGCGAGCTGGGTGTCACACCCCCAGCTGCAAGTGTAGAGATACACTTGGTGGGGGGATTGGCAGGGGGTGCAGGGTCCCAGGACCAGATTCTCAGAGGTATTTAAGCTCCTAACTGCCATTGATTTCCATGGAAGTTAGGAAACTCCAAACCTTTGAGGATCTGGGCCACAGTTCTCGGGCTCTGCTGTCTGTGGCTCACATTTTTAGCCGGAGGACGACGCACACATTCTCACTAGCTTCAGGCTGGAAATTGTCCCGCAGACAATAAGATGGACTGAAACAAAACTGGCCACCCTTCCTGACTTGTTGCAGAATGGACGTGCACAGCTTGCCAAGGGAGGAGAAGGAGGAGGACGCGGCTGCTGAGGGCACGTCCACCTTGGGAAGAGAGGAACATTCCAGTGGGAGTCAGCGTGAGCTGGAGCTGGCTCAAGAAGATACTCAAGATGGCCCAGCCAAGGTCGTTCCTAAGCAGAGTGGGCCCATCCTAAGGTGTCTAAAGCGAATCTGCCAAAAAGCGAAGAGAGGCCAGACGCCATATCCCCGAACTGTCACTACAGGTAAAAGGAAAGGCTAAGGATGCGCTAAGGGGTGGGAATGAAGGGAGGCAAACTCAGTCTCAACCCCCATGTGTTCAAAGATTTGCAGTGATCCCAAAGGCTCTTGGGTTTGTGTTCCACTTAGGGGAAACTGAAGACAAGGCACAGAGAGTGGGGGGGAAAAACATGGAAAAAGTGGAGGAGGGGAGAACAAATAGATGTGGCCGCATGGCTTTGCTAGTGGGTGGACGGCGCTCTTCCATGGCTGAGTCTGCATGCAGCTCGAGGGCAGCCCTCTGTTCTGCACCGGGGGCAGAGATCACTGCTGGAGCTTGGCAAATAAATAATGAGCTAGCAGTAATCAGTCCCAGTACTAATCATCCCGGAATCTCCCAGAGACTGGAACGACAGGAGACAGTGTTCCTGAATCAGGACCAGTTTGATAAATGCTGGCTCTCCGTGAGGTCCTTCCATCCCCAGTGTGAACACAATACTTACAAGCCCTGATACAAACACTCGACCCGGGTGACGGTCAGACCCCTGTATTTCTAAGGCTCTCCAGCACTGGTGGAGGTGATGATGCCCCCAGAGCCTGTATTTCTCTGGGAATCTCTGGCTGCTGGAAGAGGAAGGGCAGTTTCTATTTCTCTCCACCACACACTGCTCTCCCTTCTCTTTCTTACCCTTGTAATGAAGTCATTGCTTGGAGCAGGCAGAACAATACAACACTAGGGATGACTGACTAGCCCAATACCTGGGTTGGAATGGGAGTCCTATTTCTGGATCCTAGAGCCTGGTTCTCATTACACTAAGGCCTCTTTCCACTGCTCTGGCAGGTACATCTCTCTCAGGAACCATAAGGAGGAATGGGCAAGGAGTAAAATGGGGCCTAGGTGTGGCCACGCCTCTGCACCCAGAAGTGTGCAAAGGAGACACCCCCACACACACTCTGGGCCCAGCTGGTGCCTCTCCACAATAGGGCCCTGCTCTTCGAGAGCCCGTAGGCATTACTGTAATCAAAATCTTAAATAACAGCTAGAGACTTACATTGTTTCTAAATGAAAGCTTAGATGCTGCAGAACAAAAAGGCATTAGAAAAAAGAAGCCAATATGCCAGGCCACCGCGGCCCATCCCACGCTGAGCCCTGGTTTAGTCCAGTCTAGTTTTAAATGTCTTTAGCCAACGTTTCTCAAACAGTGGGTCTTGACCCCAGATGATTACACAGAGCAATCAAGGGAGTCAGGAGGCATTGAAAATTGTATTATAACCTAAAGCAAAAATAATCTTGCTCCCCCACTCCCTGCACACCTTTACCCTTCAAGGTCAAATATTCTTGGCCAACCTCTCACAACACACGTGCAGGTGAATTCTGTAGGACTAACGTTGTTAGCAATGACACATTTCTAACTCTTATAGTGAGTGTAAAGGCGAAATTCTTTGACTTTGAATAAGTGGCCAACCTGAAAACCACAGACTTAAGCAATGGGGCTTCCACCACTTCCCTTGGGAGGATGTTATCCTGGCTGTTCCACCCATCACGAGCTCCTAGCTGCTTTCCCATGCTGCTGACGGCGGCAAAGCAGGATATGTGAACTGAATCCAAATTGCAAGAGCATCAGCCAGTTCTATTCAGCCAGATTTGGCTGGCTAATGTTCATGCTGTCGGACAAATCTATTATTTGGTTGGCCCTATACAGTACAGCGAGTCCTGGTATTTCTTTGGGTCTGTGCTCATTCATGTCCAATCGGAGAGCACAAGATATTTATTGTGTAATGAATCAATAACATTTATCCAAGAAATAAAGGGGGTAGAGGATGTGACTGGAGTCAGGAGAACTATCTTCTATTCCCAGCATTGCCAGTGACCTGCTGTTTGACTGAGCCAGTCACTTCAGCTCCCTGTGCCATGGTTTCTCCAACCATAAAAATGGTGGTAATAATACCGGCCCACCTTTAAAAGCCATTTGGAGATCTTCCACTGAAAAACTCCATAGAAATGCAAAGGAGTCTCATTCTGGGTCTCTCTTATTTTGTTTTTGTTTTTTAAGGAATCCCCAATTTGATTCTGATTTTGATCACACCAATCTCTCTTGCTTTGAGAGTCAGTGGCTTATTTCACCAGCATCACAGTTTCCTTCACTTCTCCCCTGCTCAAGCAGGATATAGATGTCTAGCCCTATTTAAAGCAAGCGGTGGGAATCAAACCAATCAAGCCAACAAACAAAAGATAACCCTACCCAGAGCAGAGATATCTTACCCCCAAAAGGGAGATGTGCCAGTGACGCCAAGCTTTCCACTAGGAACTTCGCTATTGCTCATTGATTTTAGCTGGAAGGAGCCCAGATACCACGGTGATGGGCAGCAGTATACAACCTCAAGACAGACATACCGTGTCCTTTCTTTGGTTTAAATGAACTGTCTTTTGGGCACCAATCAGTCCATGAATGACACCTCAGGGGCGTTCGTTCCCCTTTAACCAGCAATGGTAGTAATTTCTTTCTTTCTGTCATTCCTTCTTTCTTAGTACTCCCAGATATCTTGTGCATGGAGACTATTTGGGAGGCGGATGAAAGTGGACGTGAGCAGCATGGCTGTGCTATGGAGGGAGCCATGCTCTTGCTGGAATCATGGAGAAACACTGTTGACTACTTCAATAGTAACAAAGAGGTATAAACCTTCTCCATCTAATCTGTAAACTAGTGTCCCCTCACGCTGTCCGTCCCACCTGACCCAGCCTGGGACATCCCAGAAGGTTTATCACATAGGGTCTGACTTCTCTTCAAACCCTTTGCCTACAGCACTCAACCTTTCTTCTTTCACTTACTCCAGACAATCCAGCCTCTGGATGTTTTTCTCCTATTATACATATTAGGTGCCTTCTCCAGATACATCCCACAAACTCTTTGGTGATCTCATGCCCCGTTTGTCGGTGGTATCCTTGATTTGCAGGGATTTCCCACCAATCTGTGCTAGTTTCAGTAGATTCTTGCCCGGCTACTCCCCTGCCTCACACTATCCGTTGGACTCAAGGACGAGACATTTCCACCCAAGGTCTCCCCTGGCGACTGCTCCTCTCTCAGGGCTGGTCTACACTGAGGGGGATTGATTTAAGATACGCAACTTCAGCTACAAGAATACCTACGAGAATAGCGTAGCTGAAGTCGACATATCTTAGATCGATTTACCTCGGGTCCTCACAGCGCGGGATCGACGGCCGCGGCTCCCCCGTCGACTCCGCTTCCGCCTCTCGCTCTGGTGGAGTTCCGGAGTTGACAGGGAGCGCGTTCGGGGATCGATTTATCGCGTCTAGACGAGACACGATAAATCGATCCTCGATAGATCGATTATTACCCGCCGATCCGGCAGGTAGTGAAGACGTACCCTTAGACCTTCACTGACAAAACAAATGGGTCCAGCTTTGTCGCTTATACACATGGTGTCAAGGCTGAATCCCTACTCTGGCACTTCGAGTGCAGAAGGTGGAGGCTGGCAAGGATTTAAAAAAATCAATACTTGCCACTCCAGGCTTGTATTACACTCCCAAGGTTACAGCTTTTCTCTGACCTTGTCTTGGTAAACGCTGCCATCACCCAAATGCAAAAAAACCCCTTGGACCCAGGAAGGAGCACTTGGGAATTCTTCCCTGTGGGGTATCCTCAAGCCCTTTCAAATCCCGCCCCTTTCTCCTCCCCTCCACCCCCCGGGGAAGAGCTGAGAAAGAAAACAAAGGAAATCTGCTGTTGCCACCAGCTAATTAAACAACATGCACAAACCTCTTAGGACACCAAAAATCCAATTCTGTTCTTAAAAAAGGTAAATTTTGTTAAAAACAAAAAGGAAGAAAGTGCATCTGGAACTTAGGCTTTTTGCTAGATCTTAAAAGAAAACAATTACAAAAATTAAGCATCAAGATAGCTCTCTTGAGGTTCAGCTTCAAGGTTACAAGCAAAACAAAAGTATCTGGGGTTAGCACAGAGGAGATCCACAAGCCAAAATAAAGAAATAAACCTGATCGCGTCTAGTTAAACATTCCCTGTCCAATGATTTTTCTCGGTATGGAAGATGAATTTTCATACCTGGTTCCAGCATTACACAGAATTGCTGCTCTGTGTCCCGTCTCCAGAGAACAGACACAGACAAAGAAGTTTTTTCCCCATTTTAAAAAGTTTTAGCCCTCCCATTGGATCTCTTGGTCAGGTGCCCACTCCTTTTCCTTTAGCTGGGGAACTTTGTTAACCCTTTACAGGTAAAGCAAGCAGAGAACAGACACCAAGAGGGACTTTTTAGCTAACTGGCTGGCTGGGTATTCATAAAAGGGAGCCCCCCCCCTTCATTTATTACACATGGTCACGCTACATCTGGCTACTTGTCCTACAGAAAACAGGCCCTGTGTGGAGTCCTCCACATGGAGTCCCATTGCTCTTCTGCTTGTTCTCCTTGATCCAACCCTTCTCTGAACAAGTAGCTCACACAGTCAGGTCCTACACAAGCCAACATTCTGCTGGAAGCCATCAGAACCTTCTTAGACTGTCAATTCTTGGGAGCTGGGCCTGTGTCTTCCTTTGTTTGCAGACAGAGCCCAGTATATTGTAGGTGCTGCCCGGATACATCATCATCCTCAACTCACCACGATTTCTGATCCTGACTATTCATTGCTCTGCAACATTGTTAATTTATCTACCAGGTGTTCCGTGTGGAGGGGTTTTGAATGAAGGTAGAATATTCTACCCGATGATGTTCTCTATCTAAATCCCTTTCACCCTGATATATATTTTTTCTCATTTTGGTTTAGGATTTCATTATGAAAAAAAGTTTCTTAAGACTCTTGTCTGTTCTTAGCAAGAGCATCGACTGGCATAACATGCCTGACTTTTTTATTTACAACTTTGCATCAGACACTGCAGGAGCCATAGTGGTGAGTAAATAATATACACAGGGTCCATGTTGTTGGTTGGAAAAGATTGATGAACTGTGGAGAATACTTAGCTGCTAAATCCACGCTAGGGTCCATGGAATCTGGAGAGTTGTAAAGAACTTTGTTGTATACACTGAAGCAATTATTTCAGTGTGTAAAATTGAGGTCAGTGCTGATTGACTGGAAATATTAGTGTGAATGGACAGAGAGAGGATGCTAGTTGGTGGGAAGTAGGAGATGAGTGGACAGAGATGGATGAGGAAATGAGGGAGTGAATTTGTGGCTGGGTAGAAACGGATGAGATCCCTTTGGACAACAACACTGGCTGAGTAGCTTCATGATCTGGGAGCTCTTCCATCAGAAAGGAAGATCCTGGATTTTGGCTGGGCTCCTTGTTACTTTTGGAATATCTGATGTTCTTTTAGCTGGGGATTTATTGGAGACTCCGGAGAAGCCTGTGGCTAATTTAGCCTTTTTTGAGGCCTCCAGAGTTAGCTGTGATGCCAGGGCTTTGTATAACCTCCTCAATGAATGTGTGAGGGAGTAGGACTGATGCTGGGAGCACTTGTGTCTCATTTACTATGTTTGCCCCTTTGTGACTTACAGGAGATGATTAAGAAAGAACCCCGGGACTCTCTCTCCAGCACCATACGGCTCCAGGCCATGGCCATCATTATCGAACTGAGGTAACGTGACTTCTCATTTAACTGCCCAGCCTTCACACCTGGCTTCTCACTCCATGCTCGGTGGGACCAGAATTGCCAATAGCAGTCCCTCACTTCGTGCCTTTTTCTCTTTAGATGCTGAGGACTCTTTGGGGAGGAGCTGGGGGACTATTGTATGGCTGACTGATGATTTTCTACCCAGTAACATTGTAATCCTCTTTACTCCACATGTGATTCAAAGCCAAGAGTCTCTGCAGACATTTTGAGATGATTTTCTTTCTGGAGGTGTCAGCTGAGTCATTTCCTTCACTCTCTTCTGTAGCGTTTCTGAGCCGGATTTACTATTCGGGTCACCAGTCCCTGCCCTCCTGTGCTTTTCCTGTATTCTGTTAATCTTTGCCAGTGTCTTACTCTTCTACATTGTTACTGTTCACATGATCTTGTTCTCTTGTATAGTCCAAATGTCTCTTAGTCTCACGCTCCTTCAGCATAACCCTCAGTTCATGTCCTCACCATCTGATGCCTCTGTTACGCTTCAGCACCTCAAAGTCCAATCCAGGCTTCTTCCTTTTACCAGCAAAAAGCATGTGGTGAAGGCCATGGGCTCCCACCAGAGAAGGGTCTTGCTGAGAACATTCCTCAAGAGCGTGTTTTCCCTGCCACTTCTAACGACATTGCAGGCGCAAGGAGTAATCAGGGGTACAAGCGCCCAGGACACAAAGGTAACTCAAGAATGGCTTCCTGTTACTTACTTTGGGCCCATATTGATGATATGTGACTACACTGTCAGCGAAATTTCTCATGGAACGCCATTGTGGAGTTTCAGTTGGGGACTTTAGCCCCGGTGACGTGGCCCTGATCATTCGTCCCATGCATACAGCAAGTAGCTGCCACATTCCCAATTATGAAAATGATCCATCCGTTTTCAATTTACTAGGGAACTACTGGGGATCCCAATCTGGGTGGTGAAGCTAGAATGAGGCATGTGGAATGAGGAAAACGTACTTAGTGCTTGCCCCAGAAATGGGGCTGGCTATTGTTTGATCACTGACCAGGTATTTCTGGTGTGTGGCACCTCCCACAGCTAGGTCCTCTTGCATGAAGGGGCTGAATAAAGTTGAGGTCCTGCGGCACTCGATACAGCCACATTTTCAGCCTGAACTTTACTTTAGTCCCTACTTTTGACCTGCAATTATTTGCAGTTACACCTTAGCTCACGTGGGCACCTGAAATACCTGATTTCACACCTAAATCCAGTATTTTGGCATCGAAGTGATCAACTTGACGGGTGAAAAGACCAGTAGGAGCAAAGCTGCGCCTTCAAATTGTGGGTGTAAATATGGTGGCAAATCTTTAAACATCTGACCCGTACTGTCAGAGTTGCTAAAGCTTTCAGTGCCTGCGCTTTTTAATTCTGAAAAGCGATTAATGGCCCTAAAGTTGAGGGGAGAGAAATTACAGACACTGGACTAAATTCACTACCAAAGTCAATAGAATTTAGAACACTTAATTTGCCTCACATCCTGCATGCTCACATATGCTCTCTCTAACCAAATCATTGGAGTGAATAGTATCTAAGACCCAGAGGAGTAAAGGGCAAAGACACAGGGCCGGCGCAACCCATTAGGCGGTCGCCTAGGGTGCTACAATTTGGGGGGTGGCGACCACAGCGGTATTTCGACGGCGGGACCTTCCGCCGCCTCTGTGGGGGGCGGCATTTCGGGGCGGGACCTTCCGCCGCCTAGGGCAGCAGAAAAGCTGGCGGCACTTCTGCAAAGACAAGGTGATATATTTATTAAAGTGATATTTATTTCTAATGTTAAAAAATCTCATTTCAATGTAGGACTTTCTTTTGCTATAACATTTTCCTTACTCTCTGATAAGGGCTTTGCTGCATGTTATCTTCCCAAGGGAGGCATTGATGAATTCATTACATCAAGTTTGGGGGATGATTTGGAAGATGATGTCTTTCTGTTATCAGTTTCCTTTGGTTTATAATGGAAATGAGGCAGGGATATAACGATGCATCTGGCTTTCTGGGTGATTGTCAAGAGCACAGCTTTGAATCACGGCAGGCCAATATCAGTTGAAACATGAGGCTAGTTTTCTCGAGATTCCTGAAGGATTCACTGCCCAGAATAAATCTAAATACGGTTTCTCTTGCGCTCAGGGCACCCACATTATTGAATAAGTGAAGTAGCTAATTATTTAGCAACTATTGTGTACAAGAAGTACGGGCCAGACCCTTCGCTGGTATGAATCCGTGTAGCTTCACGCCCGCTGATGGAGCTATGTCAATATGCACTCATTGAGGATCTGGCCTTATTTTTATAGACCTTGTCTTAGGACAAGGTCTGAACTATAAATTCTATTGGTTTATGACTTGGAAGCCAGAAAGGACCATTAGATCATCTAACCCAGGGGTGGCCAACCTGAGCCTGAGAAGGAGCCAGAATTTACCAATGGACATTGCTGAAGATCCACAGTAATATGTCAGCAGCCCCCCATCAGCTCCCCCACCCCACTCCCAGCGCCTCCCGCCCTCTGGCAGCCCCGCTGATCAGCGCCTCCCCCTCCCTCTCCGCACGTCCCCATCAGCTGTTTGGTGGCGTGCAGGAGGCTCTGGAGGGGAGGAGCGATGGCACCGCAGGCTCAGGGGATGAGGCGGGAAGGGGTGGAGTGGGGGCAGAGCCTGTGGCAGAGCCAGGGGTTGAGCAGTGAGCACCAGTAGCGTAGCTAGGGTGGAAGCGGGGCAGCGGCCGCTCCCCCACCGAGCACAAGTGGCGCCTTTTTCATTTTACTCACCCGGGAGCAGAAAAAAAAAGGTGCCACCTGCTGCGGCGCTTTTACTGACGGGGCAGCGCTCCGGGTCTTGGCGGTACTTCGGCGGCGGGACCTTCACTAGCTCCGGGTGTCTTCGGCGGCACTGAAGCTTCATCGCCGAAATGACGCCGAAGACCCGCAGAGCGAGTTTAGGTCCCGCCGCCGAGGTGCCACCGAAGACCCGCAGAGCGAGTGACGGTCTCGCTGCCGAGGTGCCGCCAAAGACCCGCAGAGCGAGTGAAGGTCCCGCCGCCGAGGTGCCGCCGAAGACCCGCAGAGCGAGTGACGGTCCCGCAGCTGAGGTGCCGCCAAAGACCCACAGAGCGAGTGAAGGTCCCGCCGCCGAGCTGCCGCCGAAGACCCACAGAGCGAGTGAAGGTCCCACCGCCGAGGTGCCGCCGAAGACCCGGAGCACCGTCCTGTCAGTAAAAGCACCGCAGCGGGTGTCGCTTTTTTTTTCCCACTGCCCCTGTTCCCTCCACCTGGCTACGCCCCTGATGAGCACCCCCGGGCACATTGGAACGTTGGCGCCTGTAGCTCCAGTCCCAGAGTCGGTGCCTATACAAGGAGCCGCATATTAACTTCTGAAGAGCCGCATATGGCTCCGGAGCCACAGGTTGGCCACCCCTGATCTAGCCTGATTTCTTGTATAATACAGGCCAAAGAATTTCACCCTGTGATTCTTGCCTCAAGCCCATAAGATAAATTATTTGTATAATCCACAGCTCTGTGGCGCTGAGCATAACGGTTCCCCCTCCTTTCAGGACCTCTTCATTGGAACATTGCAGACCCTCCACGAGATGCTCCAGAGTCTTATTTTAGAAAATCCAGTTCCGGCTGAGCTAGAGATGATCTTGCAGGTAAACAGGATCTGGAGATGCCGGTTGGAGGATGGTAAGGTAGGGAAGAGGAACAGGAAAATCTTGTTAAGAGCTTGTGAGGGAAAGGAGAGTTAAGGAAAGAACGGAGTGCTCCATCTCCACAGGGTTCTCCTATTAGGGCATATGTGACAAGGTTCATGTAGCACGGGGGAGTCTTCTATTTCCATCTGTGAGGTCTGACAATCTCCTCCATTGTTACCCTCAGTTTCTTTCCTGTCTCCTGGTGGCCCTTACATCACAGTGTCCTTTCCAAATGAGGACGTTATTCCCTTTACTGCCCATCATTGCTACTCCTGATGCAATTGGAGGGGTCGCTGCCAGGACTCTAGTCCCCCGTGAGGGCTGGCACCTGGCCTCCACAGAACTCCCAGCTCCAGCTGTCCCACAGTGAGAACCAATGGGTGCAATGGGAACCAAGAGTGCCGCTAACTACAGAGCATGAGGGCTGGCCCAAAGTCTGCAATTATGAAAGAATAGAAGTTTTCCTCCAGCTGCTCTTATTTTGCTGAATGAAATGCTGGATTGTGTGGCTTGTCCAGAGAAGACTTGGCCCTTCCCTTCCTTACATAGGACCCAATCCTGCATCCATTAAAGGCTCGATTCAATGCTCATTGAAATCAAATGGGAACCTTTCCGTTGACTTCAATGGGCATTGGATCGGTCCTTAGATCAATGTCAAAACTTTCATTGACTTCAGCGGGTGTGTGACTGGGCCCTCAGAGAGAAATGCACTTTGCTTTCGTTCGAAGAGAAGAATTCCATGTGTATTTTGAGTCTGCACAAAGCAGACGCAGCCTGTATCTGTAAGAGTGAGATGATTCAGCCAGAATAAAGATTATCCTTTGGGGATCACTTGTATACACCCTTTCCCCCTGTTATTTTTAACCTCTCTTGTTTTTCCTGCAGCTCATGGACTCCTGGATGCAGTCCAGGAAAGATTGCTTGCGGGGGAGGGCTATATGGAGCAGCATACTGCTCCTAAACTTCGTGGCCACAGAAGTCAAACTGGATGTGAGTAACTCTTGACTTCTAGTGACCTGATTGCAAACTAGACCTACAGGCCACTCTCCCATGCCAGAGAAACTTCCTGCTTAGAAGTATGTTGATAGGCCCCACAGTGCATTGCTCCCTAATAGGCGGAGGAAAAACCGATCTCGTTGCTCGTCCATCATCCTGACTGAAATGGGTTGGCTTCTGATACACTTGGAAAATAAATCCAGTGCCCTGGAGGAATAGGCCACCTCTTTCCAATGCAGGAAAGGCAGCTAACAAGGGGCACAGGAAGAACGGGTTTTTCTATGGTTGGATCTAATGAATTTCAGAGAAAAGAGATTTCAAAATCCTAGAGACTGAAGACATTTCATCCCCAGCTGGTTCCCTGTTTGCCTCCATTCCTCATCCTAGTACCATGGGATACTTTCCTCTTGTGGAGCTGCAAGAAGAGGCCTCTCCATTCCAGCCCACCTCAGCCGTTACAGATCATTAGGATCCTGATCTTGCTCCCACTGACGTCTGTGGCAAAACTCCAGTGGACGTCTGAGGTGCGGGATCGAGCCATATATTCTTCTTCTGGCTCCCAAGCCTCTTCTGAAGAGGGAGAGCTGAGGATCACGCCCCATTATGGAAAGGGACTGTGTGGATATAGACTCCTTGCCTAGGAGACACAGCCCGCTTTACCTGCAGTGGTAATGGATTCCTCCTCTCCTCTTTTGTACAATTAGGAAGTGTCTCCATTCACCAGGCTTGGACACCTGGTTGCAGTGCTGGGGATCCGCTGTGGGGATCCCGTCAAGGCGATCCGCTCAAAGGCAGCAGAGGCTGTTGGTTACCTCGTCTCTATTGCGTGGCGCCAAAAGAGTAAGAGAAGCACTGATGAGCATCTGAATCCCCCTCCTGGGAGCTAAATGCTAGAGACTTTCCTCAGGCAAAGCTCCCGTTCAGGATAGTGCCTGAGGAAGAAGTAGAGCATCTGGCTCGGTATTTGTTCCTTTGAACAGAGTGCTGTTTTTTTTGTGGCTCTAGAAACAAGCATCTGATAGTCATCCCGTAATTCTAGCCCTGACTTTCAAAGAAAGGAAAGGGGGGGGGGGAATACAGAGAAAGGCAACACACGTTACCGCAAACTGAGACTGGTAGAGCTCATTCCGTCAGTGGGAATGGGAAGGGTCAGTGGGACACGATGATAGGGGATTAAACGCCATCAGACCAATTAGATCAGTTCGAGATGCCTGTACCCCGAACGCCCCAGTACTTTGATGGCTGTTGGAAATCTGGATCCAAATCTGGGGCTCGATTCATGACTGTGTTAATCCACTTCTATGCCACTGAAGTGTTTTGGCTAGATTCCAGTCACCACTTGATAGAGCCACTTTACTCTGGGGGTCAAGGCCCTGATCCAGCCCAACATTTACGCACATCTGTAACTTTCATCAGGCGAGTAGTCCCACAGAAGTCCCTGGGATTATTCATCTGCTTAGAATAATGTACGTGCTTAAATCCTTTCCTGGATCAGGGCCAAACCAAGGGCTTTGTCCAGTAAAGAGGGATGAGAGCAGAAGCCAGGAAGCAGAATGGAACGTTAAGAGTGTTATTAACATGTATTTCAGTTGCACAGTTGGACAGAAACAATGTGGAATGGACTGAAGAGAGGAACAAGGAATTTCTGGCTGCTTGGAGCCCCACTGTGGTTTGCAACAGCCCCTCCAAGGTCGCAGAGGTAATCACAGCCTGGCACTAATGACCATTCTACATTGGTGTCAGTACAATACGGTATCGCACAGCTCCAAGCTACTTCCTGTCCCTGGATCGCCCATCTCTATTGTGTATGGCTTACCCAAGAATTACAGCTCCTGCCCTTACTCATGGCTAGAAATGACATGCTCAGAAAGAAACAAGATGGGTGAGGTCCAATTTTTTTATTGGATCAACTTCTGTGGGTGAAAGAGACAAACTTTGGAGCCATACAGAGCTCTTCTTCACACAGAGACAGACGAGCTCTGTGTAGCTCAAAAGCTGGTCTCTCTCACTACCAGAAGTTGGTTCAATAAAAGATAGAACCTCACCCACCTTGTGTCTCTAATATCCTGGGACCGACACGGCTACAACAGTGAAGACAACAAATGCTCATAAAGAGTGATCTACTCTCTAGCAAGTGGTTCTCAATCTTTCCAGACTATTGTACCTCTTTCAGGAGACACTGATTTCAGTCCCAGGTGGCGGGTTCGGGCTTCAGCTTGAGCCCCGGGCGGTGGTAAGGTGGCCGGGTGCCCGGTTTTCGACCAGAAAATCTGGTTGAAAAGGGGATCTGATAGTGTCCGGTCAGATCTACTGATGGACAGCCAAAGTCCAGTTACTGCGGGTGAGGGAGGTGGGGAGGTGCCAGGTCATCACCCGCACCAGCCCCTACTCAACCGGGGCCGCCACCTACCCACATCATGCGGCTGCAGCTCCCAGCAGGCAAATTGCTCCTGACCTGGGCGGGGAAGAGGGGAAGAGCAGTGAGCAACAGTGGAAGGGGAGAAGAGGACCAAATGCGGGGCAGGGCCTCGGGGGGAAGAGGCAGGGCAGAAGAGGTCCAGCACTCCTGCATGAGTGTCTGGTTTTTAAATATTACAAAGTTGGCAAACCTAGGCATTGGGCTTGGCTTGGCTTTCAGCTTCTGCATATATCTTAGATTTGCGGGGGCCCTGCTTGCCACCCCAATGGCGACCCTAAACTTTTGACCCTCCTAAACCCATCCCATGACCCCCCTGGGGGTTGCCACCCCCAGATTGAGAAACACTGATATAGTAGATAGAGCAGTATAAACAAGTCATTGTCTGTATGAAATGTTAGTTTGGACTAACTTTGCTAGTGCTTTTTATGGAGCCTGTTGTAAAACTAAGCAAATATCTAGATGAGTTGATGTACCCCCTGTGCCCCCAGGGGCGGCAAGTTATATGGGCCCATGGTGCCCGGGCTTGAGAAAATTCAGGGCCCAGGGGACCCGGCTCCACCAATGTTCGGGGCCGGGTCTCTCTCCCAGCCCCGCCTGCCGCCCCCACGCACCTCCCCCGGCCCCGGCTGCCACCCCCGCGCGCCTCCCCCAAGAGCCCCCTGCAGCTCCGCACTGTGCTCCCTCGCCTGCCGCCCCCACGCACCTCCCCCGGCCCCGGCTGCCACCCCCGCGCGCCTCCCCCAAGCGCCCCCTGCAGCTCCACACTGTGCTCCCTCGCCTGCCGCCCCCACGCACCTCCCCCGGCCCCGGCTGCCACCCCCGCGCGCCTCCCCCAAGAGCCCCCTGCAGCTCCGCACTGTGCTCCCTCGCCTGCCGCCCCCACGCACCTCCCCCGGCCCCGGCTGCCACCCCCGCGCGCCTCCCCCAAGCGCCCCCTGCAGCTCCGCACTGTGCTCCCTCGCCAGCCGCTGCCGCAGCCGGCTACAAGGAAGCGGCGCCGGGGGCAGGCTGAGGCGGCTGCTGCGCCTGCGGAGGGAGGAGGGGAGGAGCGCATGGCAGCCCTCCCCCCCGCCCCCCGGCAGGAGACTCCGAGTCGACTCGGGGGAGGGGAGGGGGAGGCTTATCCTGGCTGGACCTCCTGAGCAGCAGCCTGGGGGGGCTTGGATGAGTGTCGTGTTGGGGGTCGGTGAGGAGGCCCCCCCCTTCCTCTCCCCCAGAGCTCGCTGCCGCCAGCAGGGAGAGGGCTGGGGGGAGTCCTCCTCTCTGGCCCCCTGCCCCAGCCCAGGGTCAGCCTGCCTGCTGCACCCCAAACTGCTCATCCTTGGACCAGCCGCACGCCCCCTCCCACACCCAAACCCTCTATCCCAGCCCAGAGCCTGCACCCAGCACCCAAACTCCATCTCAGAGCCTGCACCCCTCCTGCACCCAAACTTCCTCCCAGAGCCTGCACCCCAAACCCCCTCCCGCACCCAGACTCCCTCCCAGAGCCTGCACTCAAACTTCCTCCCAGAGCCTGCACCCCAAACCCCCTCCCGCACCCAGACTCCCTCCCAGAGCCCGCAGCCCCTCCTGCACCCCAGTCCCCTGCCTCAACCCAGAGCCTGCACCCAGCACCCAAACTCCATCTCAGAGCCTGTACCCCTCCCACACCCAAACTTCCTCCCAGAGTCTGCACTCAAACTTCCTCCCAGAGCCTGCACCCCAACCCCCCTCCCACACCCAGACTCCCTCCCAGAACCTGAGGCAGGTGTAGGGGGAGGCGGGACTTGGACCCATTCTGGGCAATGCCAAAAATTATACAAACCTGCCGCCCCTGTGTGTACCCCCAGGGGTATGTGTATCCCTGATTGAGAACCACTGCTCTAGCAGATGGGTTCCCAACCTGGGGGGGCACAGCCACCCTGCCCTTTCCTTATTGCCAAATGGGACAGGGTCTTGGCTCGTTTGGAAGGGGACTCTGGGAGGGTCCTAGTATAGGAAACAGAGTGTCCATATGGGGAAGGTTGAACACCTACTGCTCTAGTACTTTGGGTTGTTAGAAGCTGTCACAACGAGGTCTGTACTATATAGGCTTGATCCAAAACCTATTGAAGCCAATGGAAGTCTTTCCATTGATTTCAATGGTCTTTGGGTCAGGCTGCAAGCCAGGAAGTATGGTGATGGTGTCGTAATCAGGACTTGGGTGCTGTATTTATGCTGGGATGTGTTGTAGGAGGGTATCACATACAGTCACAGTCAAAGACCGAGTACTGTAACAGTCATTACTAATATTACTACATGGATCCCACAACTGCTGATCTTTTAATGGTGACCCTTGCACCTCGGATGCCTGAGAAGTAGGTGTCTGACACCACTAAATGCACATCCTGACGTGCACGGCAGCACTCCTAGGTTGGCCACTGTAATGGTTTAACTAGTCCTCTTGCCTCACTGTGAGTGATATGGTTTCGCAGCAGAAGCCTCATCAGCCACTGGGGCCCTGTAATAGAAAGGAGTAAAACAGAGCCCCTGAGAAGCTGGAGAGGACCTGCAACCCCCAGACAGGGCTTTCTCTGGGCTCCAGTAGTTATCAGCCCCCCCGTGGAATCAGGACAGGCCTTTTGTAAATTACACTTTTCCCTGTATGCTTCAGCTCTTTGGAGTCTATTTCAACCCAAGAGAGAGGACAGATTTCATTCTGACTGTTATGGATGGCCTGACGAATCACTGCAACAATAACTGCCAGCCAACTGCAGAGGGATTGCTGTCTGCCATGGTGAACAGCGGTGGGACTAAGGTGGAGAAGGTATGGGGCGCTGCTGCTGAGATGGACGGAAACTAGAATTCCCAGTGCTGGGAACAGTCATACGTTCAGAGAGTTTAAGGCCAGAAGGAACCATCAGATCTTCTAGTCTGAGTCCTGTATATTGGAAAACATAATCCCAACTATACATACAAACGGAGGGGGTCTAAATCAGCTGTTACCACTCAAGGGTGGAGTCATCATGGACAATTCTCTGAAAACATCCAGTCAGTGTGCAATGGCAGTCAAAAAGGCTACCAGAATGTTAGGAAGCATTAGGAAAGGGATAGATAATAAGACAGAAAATATCATATTGCTTCTGTATAAATCCATGGGATGCCCACACCTATAAATTCATGAATGGTGTGGAGAAAGTAAATAGGGAAGTTTTATTTATGCTTTCACACACACACACACACAGACACACACACACACAAACCTGGGTTAATACAAACCTAAGGAAATATTTCTTCACACAACACAACTTGTAACTCATTGCCAGGGGATGTCGTGAAGGCCAAAAGTATAACCAGGTTCAAAAAAGAATTAGAGAAGTTCCTGGAGGACAGGTCCATCAATGGCTATTAGCCAAGGTGGTCAGGGGTGCAACACCTTGCACAGGGTGTCCCTATGTCTTCTGATTGAAACTGGGACTGGGTGACAGGGGATGGATCACTCGATAAATTGCCCTGTTCTGTTCATTTCTTCTGAAGCATCTGGCACCAGCAGAAGACAGGATACTGGGCTAGATGGACAATTGGTCTGACCCAGTATGGCCATTCTTATGTTACCCCTGTATTGTGCCTAGATAGGACTCATCTCCTTTGAGCCATTGATATGTGGTCTTTGCGACAATGCACCTTGTAAGGCTCTGAAATGAGCCCTGCCAATAATATAGGAAATTGTGACTTTTAGGCAAAACCTAGAGGCTAACTCTGATTCTCCAGGGATGCTGAGGTTCCCTCTTGCCCCAGCTGCAGGATGGGATGAGAGTCTTGTCCCGTCTCATCTGGTTCCCTCTCTCTCAGGCAGCAGACCTTGTGGCTGGGGTTTACAGCCAGTTGGATTCAGTCCAGCAGCCCAGCTCCAGGACCTTGATGAAGAAGTTAGTGGCCCTGCTGGCTGGCGAGGCGGAGCACCTGGACACAGTGATCTCATGCCTTCTGGACTACTCCTTCCCTACAGACAGGTACGAAATGCCTCCACTCTTCAGGCCTCGCGTGATCCTTTGAGGCCCTATATGAGAACCTCTCCACTGAGCACATTGTTTGGTCTTACTAAGGCAAAGTATAAAGCACTGACTGTTGAGGACTGAATCTCCCCCCTCTACATGGGGCAAATTACCTGCCCTCTCCTCCTGATGGCTCTTCTCTTTTCAGCCACAAACCACAGTGAGCAAAATCCACCTGTCAGAGATTCCTCTCCCCCATTCCCTGAATGTGTCTCCCCATGTGCAAGGCAGGAGCTCTCATTCCCAGTCCCCCTCTCCCGGCCCCTGGGACTTGTTAGAGATCTGCCTGTGGGAGGGGTTCTCAAAAGCACAGTCCCCCGCACCTACGGTCAGTGCTCATGGGTCCTGGAGCAGGGCGTGGATTTACGTCTGTGTTCTTGAGTTCACTATCCCTTTGCTACTCCGGCTGGCAAGCGCAGAGCTCATTCCGCCGTTCTCCTTCATCTGAACGTACAGATAGTGAGCCTAGGTGGAACGTTTGCTGTCTGAAGCACATTTGTGTTTGGGCAGGAAAAGTTGAACAACAGTGATTACGCAAAGCGTGGTTTTATGATGGATGATCCCAAGCGGTGAGTTCCAGAAACAATCCATATCAGCAGGGCTGGCTCCAGGCACCAGCAAAACAAGCAGGTGCTTGGGGCAGCACATTTCTAGGGGCGGCATTCTGGAACCGGCCATCATAGGTGCTGACTCCGGGGCATGGGGAAAAAGTGCCCCCGCCACCTGAGCTCGCCGCCCCAGCTTGCCTCCGCTCCGCCTCCACCTGCTTCCCTGAGCGCGCCACCGCCGCTCCGCTTCTCCCCCCTTCCTCCCAGGCTTGCTGCGCGAGAAACAGCTGTTTCGCGCAGCAAGTCTGGGAGGGAGGAGAAGCCAAGCAGCAGGGCGCTCAGGGGAGGCGGCGGTGGTGGAGCGGAGGTGAGCTGGAGCGGGGAGCGGTTCCTCTACCTCCCATTACTTCCTGCGCTCCCCCCACAACCCTAGCTCACCTCCGCTCCGCCTGCTCCCCTGAACGCGCCGCCGCTCTGCTTCTCCCCCCTCCCTCCCAGGCTTGCCATGCGCAAAACAGCTGTTTTGCGCAGCAAGGCTGGGAGGGAGGGAGGAGAAGCTGAGCGGGGGGCGCTCAGGGGAGGTGGAGGTGAGCTGGATCGGGGAGTGGTTCCTCTACCCCCCGTTACTTCCTGGGCCCCCCGACCCTAGCTCACCTCCGCTCCGCCTGCTCCCCTGAACGCGCCGTTGCTCCGCTTCTCCCCCCTCCTTCGCCTGAGAGGGAGGGGGGAGAAGCAGAGCGGCAGCGCACCCGGGGGAGCAGGCGGAGAGGAGGTGAGCTAGGGTGGGAGGTCGCAGGGGCCTCCAGGAAGCAATGGGGGGGAAATGTGGCACACCCGGGGGAGGAGGCGGGGCTGGGGATTTGGGGAAGGAGTTTGGAAGGGGTGGAGTTGGGACGGGGCCGGGGGAGGGGGGCACGAAAAAAAAAGTGGGGGCAGCCAAAATTTTTTTTGCTTGGGGCGGCAAAAATCCTAGAGCCAGCCCTGCATATCAGAGGACTCCACTGAAACCCTCCCTCACACAGTTGTTGGCTGAGCGCTGCGGAGATCTGAGCCACGCTGCTGCATGCCTGCTCCCTTTTTTTTTTAAAGGGAATTTAATGCTGGTGAAAGGTGCCCCATTGACACCCTTGGACAATGAAGACCTCAGCTGCAGCCCAGGAAGTGACGATGAAGCTTCCTCCACACTGCCCCTAACAACACTCTGAGCTCATAGGTGGAGGGGCTGCCGACTAGGCAAGAAAGGCTCATTCAGCCTCCATGTCCCGTTCAATCCCTGAACCTACCAACAAGGGCCAAGTATGGTGGTTGACTCTGTAATGTGGACAGCGTGCACTGGGCACTGGTCCGAGACCCTTAGTTCATTTCATATAGGACATCTGCTGCCAGAGAAGCTGTATTAGCCATTAGCCATCAGCCTCTCGGTATTAGCCATCAGCCAGTAACAGGTCGTGACCAACTGAGGCCAGATTCACACGGGCAGCCTTGAGCTGAAATGCTCCATATCCTGTGCCAGTGATTTTCAATCTGAGGTCCATGGAGTCCTTGTTCATGCTCCACATTGAATTGCACAAGCTCTGGGGACTGGACTGCTGGGCAGGGCGTTGGCTCCACAGGAGGATTTCTCTTACAAAGAGGTTACATTGGTGAAGAGGTTTAATAGCTTTTCTCCTAAGCCATCCAGTCCCTCATGTTGCCGTATTTCTGAATTTCTAGGAATTCGGCCGAGCTGTGGCAGTTCCTATCTGCTGACCCGGCCCTCAGAGGACAGGTGATGGAGAACCTGGTTGTGAAGCTGCAGAGTCACCACAGCTCTGAGCACCAAGCCTCTCACACGTCTGCTGCCGTAAGTCACTGTTCGAACATCCATAGCCCCATACAGTTAAATCTATCCTATGTCTCGGTCACAGGGCACACTCACCGCCAACGCGCCTCCTCATGCCAGGACATGATGCTGCAGGGCTTATTCCACACTGGTGTCCCCTTGTCCAGCCTCCTGGTTCTGCAACACTCCGCAGGTTCCATGGTCTGGCCCTCTGGCCACGTCACCTCTTCCAGGGTTAACAGAAAAGTCCAATATGGGAAAACCCAACATGTAGTGGCCTCTGTGCCAGGCCCTCAGCCCCCATCTGAGCCTCATCATTCTTGGTCTCTTAGTCCTGAGGTCGGTACTTTGCCTCTTGCTGGGGAACCCAGACCTGACCTCTGCTCTGGGTTCCAGCCCACGGACACCACGATAGGCTGCTAAGGACTGTTCCTTCAATCCCTCACCCCTTCCCTGAGCTGCTCCTCCCTTTTTCCTGCTTGTTAGCAACTCCCATGGGTCTGCAGCTTCTGCTTTTCCTGCCCTGGATTTGTGGCTCCTTGTGACTTCTTCCCACCCAACTTCTGAGGAGCTTCCTCAAAGCTGTTCCCAGCCTCCCTGGCAGCAGCTGGGCTGTGTTTCAAACAGTCTTTCTGGTTTCCCTCCATAAGACAGGATTCCCCACCCCCTAGCCTTCCTCCTGGAGGTGGCATTTACTTCAGGCAGTCCCTCCACCTCTCCTGCAGGCAGGACTCCCCCAGTCTCCTCCTTTATGCTGGGTTGTAAGCTGGGTTGTAAGTGCTGTAGCACCCCCTGGCTTGAAGCAGTTTCCATCATATACAGGGTTTACAGTTTGGTTCAATGGCTCTCAGCACCCCTACTACACAACGTGTTCCAGCACCCCTGGGTTCAGCCTTCTCCTGCTGGTGTTTTCTCTGCTAGGAGGGAGGAGGCAGCATGTATGCTGATCCCCTTCCTAAAGCTCATCCCAATTCACTGGGAGAGAGGGGAGTCCTGGTCCTCCCATTTTGCAAGGCTCCTGGTCCCAGGTCCTTACAGAAACATAACAGGAGTTCCTCCTGAACACGACTTATTCCTTGGACCACTTCTTCCCTACCAGTATTTCCCAGCTCCTTACGTATATCAGACATCTCAAAATCTGACAGGGCCACGCCACGTGACAAGGATGGGCTGACCCCTAGCACCGCTACCTTTACAGGGACAGACTATCCCCTCCGTTTTGGGGCTACTCCATAATGTCCTGACAAACCCTTGGGGGGAGGGTTCCATTCATCGCATCCATATTGGAGCTCTAAGAAACCCCTGTGACACTGTCTGCCCTGGTGCCAGCTCAGGATAGGGTTGCAGGCTAATTCACTCAGATGCGAATAGAAATCAAAGGAGTGTCAAAAGCTATTGTAGTGTAATCAGGCAGTTCACCTGTGTGTTTGTTTAGTTCAAAGGAAAAGTTAAAGGAAACACTTATCTTTATAACCTGTTGATTGCTATTGTATTGTGTATATCCCTGTAATTAGTTACCCCTAGATCAAAAGTGTACGTTGGTGTTAATAGATGAGAATGAACTTGATGTGTAAAGTTTATGAAAACTAATGAAGGATTCTTGTTTGCTATTACATTACATTGGCATCGTGTATATCCCTGTAATTAAATTACCCATCAACACAATTGGAGACTTGGAAATGTAAATGAAGAAGACTGCTAACTTCAAAGCAAGGCTACTGTGTTTGACAACGGGAATTCACAGACTAAGTCTGAATTTCCTACTCATCAAAACCCACTTGGGTAAAGACACTGTTCAGATTGGTTTCTGGAAAAGCTATAAAATAGATGTCAAGGAATGATCCTGTATCTCTGACTGTTTGGACTCTTACAGGGAAGATGCCAAATGCAAAATGGAGATCCCCAGAAACATCTGGGTTCCTGAAAAGACGTTTAGGAAACCAAGAGATTACTACATCTCCGCTATCATTTGGGATTTACAAATTTTGACTCACCTGTTAATGTATTTTACCTGCTTTAACCTCTCAATAACTCTCATTTATTTTTCCTAGCTAAAAAATCTTTAGTTAGTTTACTAGAGAATTGGCTGCCAGTGTTGTTTTTGGTGTGAGATCCAGAATACCAATTGACCTATGGTAAGTGACTGACCCTTTGGGGTTGGGAGTAACCAGATGTGGTGTGATTTTTGGTTTTAACAACTTTTAATCACAAAGTTCAGTTTGTCTGGGTGGCAAGATAGCCTAGAATGTCTAAGGGGACTGTCTGTGGTAAGACTGTCCTTGGTAAAACTGGTACTGTAATCCAGGAATGCACAATTGTTACTGGCTTTGTGAAATCCAATGATAGAATATACTACTAGTTTGGGGTGCCTGCCCTGGTTTATGCCAGTCTGATCTAAGATTGGCACTCACGGTTGTGAACCACTCCAGAGCGCGTGACAATTGGCGTAGTCAGCATAGGAGTCACATGCCACAGGTCAATTGGGCTTAAAGATCATAACCCAACACTATTTAAAGTTTAAATTGGATATGGAGAGTTTTAAGGGTTAAAGATGAGTTACAATGGGTGAATCACAATCCTATGAGAGTCTTGACTCAAAAGAACTTGAAGAAGTATGTAAAGAAAGGGGGCTATCTGTTAAGAAGAAAGCCGCAGAACACGAACTGAGAGATTTGCTCATGGACTTTGACCAAAAAGCAGGGTCTCAGCCCCCCTAGACCCCAGATGCAGAAGAAAAGGCCCCTCTGAGGCACTTGGAAGCCAAGGAACAATGCAAGCATGAAAGAATGACGGTGGAAGTCCAAATGAGGGAGAAGAAAGATGCCGAGGAAGCTGATGAAAGAGCCACTCTTCTCTTCATTAATTTATTCTCTCCCATTCTTAGTCCCATGAGGCATTACCCCCACCCCAAGCATGCTGTCTCTGCAGCCCCTGCAGGTCAGGAAGCTCTGCGAGATCCGAAATCAAAGCTAGGTCCCCTGTGTGGCAATGCAGCCTAGTGTCACCAGACTCCACAAGGCAAAGCCTTCAACCTGCCAGTGCCCGGCTTCCCCCGCCCTGCTGCTCAGGGCAGTTTAACTCGGTTTGTTTCTCCATGAATCAGGGGAGTTTCATAGCACATAAGCAGGAAGTCCTGAGAACTGACGCAGGAGGGAGTAGGATTTCCAAGTAAGCTTGTGTCTGTCTTGTTCCCTCTTCAGGCCACATGCGCCCTCTATGAGATGATCTCGGTGAGCAAGTCCAAAGATGTCACAACCCGCCTCTATCCTCAGCTGCTAATGGCTCTTCTTGTCGAAATCCATTTCAGCCTGGGACAGAGCATAGCAGGGGATAAAGTTTCTGGAAGGGAAAGCAGCTGGCAGAGCCTCCACACCAGGTACTGTGCCTACTGGAAAGTCAACGGTCTAATTACATGGACAGTCCTAGAGAAGTCATAGTTCTCTTCTCCAGCTCTCATGTGGCCCCTGCAGGTTTTCCATAACTCTCTAATTCTCAGGGAGTTAGCAGGCAGGGCTTAGGTTGCAAGGGTGTCTCTCAGTGGTAAATGACATACCGACCAATGCACTGCAGAGGAAGTAGAAAGACTATCCCTGCAGCTATGGGGAGAAATTAGTGGGAGCCAATTTGCCAGTGTGTCAAAGGAATGTGGGTCCGACACTAAAGGGCTGAAGTTCTCCTGTTCTGTGACATTGACATGCCCTAGTGCTGATGTGCAATTGTCTGTAGGATTTGCTCAGAACTCTTTCTCTTTCTTCATATTATTAAATTGTATTACTATAGTGCCTAGGAACCCCAGTCACGAACCTTGCCTTCCTAAGCTCTATTTAAACCATTGGTGTGTCTTTCCACACACAAGTGAATCCGTCACTCCCTGACAGACCTACCATGAGGGGGCTCCTGGCACTCAGTCACGCTGGTGTGTTGTTTGAATCTAGCTCTGCAGTGGAGGCTATAAAGATGCTGCTTCTCTGTGTTGGCTGCCGTTCCGAGCTGACTGTTATGGAGAAGGAGCAAGGCTGGATCCTCCTACAAAGCCCCCAAGATCACCTCCGTGGGGTGAGCCTGCTGGCCAGGTAATACACAAGCGTTTTCCATGCACTCAGTCCTGCTAGTGGGGGCAATTCCAGAATGAAACAGTCCTCACTTCTGGGCTGCCATGTGGCCCCAAGCTGACCCCTCACCCCCTTGTTGCAGAATGTGCTTCTTCCCTTACTAACAAAGGTATTTCTGCTTTGTGTCACAGAGCCGTGGTGCACTATGCTTGCCCTGAGACTACAAGGATGCTGCTGGACCTAGTGATCCCGCTCCTCGACAGAGGTGATAAGAAACACAGGCTGACCATGATGGCCTTCTTTGTAGAAGTAAGTTTCATTAGCTGATGAGAGCAATTGGGTCTTGTGTCCTAGATTAGTGAGCAACTGCTTAAATCAAGCCTTTGAGACTCATTCTTGCACTACATAAACGATGAGCTTTATTGGTCATGTCCACATTGCCAGGTGTCCATGCAGCACTGACTAGGCTCCCCCAGTCCTGTCCCAGCACGCTCAGTGTAAAATCTGAGATGGATCCTTTAGGGGATCATTGGTTGCTCCAAAGTTGTAATCAGGAGCCTGATGGGAATATCCAAGAAACTAAGGTTCTGTAGAACAGCATCAGCCTGGACTCTCCCGAAGGGCAGCTGGGTCTCCTGTCAGCATCAGCCTTTCTGCAGGTCCATGAAAGGTTCCTCCCTGCGAAGTCACTAAGGAAAAGCAAAGAGGGGCATTGAGAGTGGGTATGGAGGAGAGAGGATCATGGTAAAAGCTCCCCCAGATGCAGGATCATTAGCTCTGAATGTGGTGAGCAATCTTTAACCTTCTCTATTGGATGGGTTAGTTAGAGGCACATCACCAGGAATGAGGTGGCTCTATAGTCCATCGCTAGGTTGTCCTCCCCATTTCCTTGGTTTCTGTCTGGCTAGTTCCTATTGACAGTTTTCAGGGATTGTCTCCTCATCTAACTCATTAAGGGATGGGGTTTAATTCTCTCCTCACCAGGAGTCCAATCCTGGGCCCATTGCGATCAATGGCAAAACTTCCACTGACTTCAGTGGGGTCAGGATTTCAACTCAGGGGTTTGATTTCTCAGCCCCAGCTTTCGCGTGATCTCAGAGCGGCTTGTTCTGCTTCACAGGGTCACCACGAGGGGTTCGGCTGCTCTTGGCAAACCCCCAGATGCACAAGAGTCCGCCATACAAATGGTCACTGAACATTTTGTTGCCCTACATGTTCTCCTGGAGGGTAGAGCAGCTCTGCTAATGCCTATGGCTGAGTCTAGTGCTAACGGCCAGTCAAAGCCCCAGGAAGTCAGTGGGAGGACTGGGTGTCACACACAAAGTGGGGCTGATGTATAGCAATGGACGGTACAACATGGAGGTTATGATGCCTCTCCACAGAACCGACACACAAAGTTTTCCGGTAAGCACCCTGTTGCTGATTCGCTCTGTGTTGTTTTCAGCTTCTGCGTTACAAAGAGGCCAAGAAGCTCCCACATCCAGACACTTTGGACCGTCTCGAGGAGTGGACAAAACATCCCAGCCCAGTTTTCCGTTCACTTGGTCTAAGAGGACTCGGCATCCTGGCAACCCAACCAGGGAAGGTGAGAGCCCAGGCTTGGTTAACTGGAAAACGACGAGGTGGCTGTGACCCAGTGGACTGAGTTCTGGGCAGGCAGTGAGGCACAGTGTTCTGAGCCCACCTCTGCTGCTGACTTGCTGACCCTCTCGGTGCCTCCATTTCCCCAGCAGGAACGGGGATCACAACGGCCCCTCAATGCAGATCTTTCCTCGGAGAGTATTTTAGATGGGATTTTACTGCTTGGATTTCAGATGGACGTTATCATTCTCCTAGGGCTACACACGTCCGCGTTTCCCCGGACATGTCCGGCTTTTCCCTCTTTAAATAGCTGTCCGGGGGGGATTTCTAAAAATCTAAAAATGTCTGGGATTTCCCCCCAGTCAGCTATTTATCAACCGAAAAGCGGCTGACAGGGCGGCCGAGCGCCGCTCGCATCGGGGCCTCGGCAGCCAAAGCCCCTTCCCAGCTCCCCCATCCCCTGCAGCCTTAGCACGCCGCCCGGCAGCGCTGGGGGGCGGGGCTGTTCACCTGTGAGGGAACGCGGCGGCGGGGCTGGCAGCGGCGGCCAGAGCCCCTCCCCCGCTTCCCCCCTCCCCCACAGCCTCAGCACGCCGCTCGGCAGCACTCGGGTGAGGCGCTCCTTGGGGCGTGGAGCCAGACACCTGCTCTAAGCCGAGTGGCACGGTAAGGGGGCCGGGGAGTTGGAGAAGGGGGGCAGTCAGGGGACAGGGAGCGGGGGGGGTTGGATGGGTCGGGAGTTCGGGGGGGCTGTCAGGGGGGCAGGGGTGTGGAGAGGGGTTGGGACAGTCAGGGACAGGTAGCAGGGGGGGGTAGATGGGTCGGGGGTTCTGGGGGGGCTGTCAGGGGGTGGGAAGTGGGAGGGAGTGGCTAGGGGGCGGGGCTACCCCCCGCCCCAATGGAGTGTCCTCTCTTTGAAAGTTCAGATATGGTAACCCTAATTCTCCCCCATGCAAATTACCCCAGCAGCATTCCCGTTCCTTCTTGGAGAGACCAATCCTGGTGCTGTCACCAAGGAAGACCTTGATTGGTCTAAAGACCTTAGCGAGCACACAAGGCCCTGTCTCATAGCCCCCTCCAGTGGCAAGACCCAACATTGCAGCACTGCCTCAGTTTTCCCCTCCTCGGCTTGACTTCACAAATACCTCGTTCAATAACACCCTTATTCAGGCTCATTTATTAAGACAAACAAGCCTTTGAAGGCCAAAGATAAAACCCTCAGAATCAAACCTGACAATGTCCAACAGACTAAAAATCAGAAACAGGATCTTCTGCCATTACCACATCTCCTCTTCTGAGCTCACTCAACAAAGGTTCCACCCTGTCCTTAGTAAACATAAGAAAACTTAACTTTGGCCCCCTTCCTGGGCACCCCTTCTGCAAGCTCTTTGCCCCCAGGCTCTGCGGAGTTCTTTGTTCTCTTGGGGGAGGACTGCTTCCCAAGGCTTCCTCCCTGGAGACCCTTTTCCCCCATCAGATTCCCCCTGCCTTCCCTCCCAGGGTACTCTAGGAGCCACTCCCCCCTGCTCCTGCTTCCCCTTCCTTCCTGACAGCCCAAAATAGTTCTCTCCTCCTCCACTGGATCTGATTAATGCATGGGGCTGGCTGGCCCCAAAGTCTCTGGCCCTGAGAGAGGCAGAGCACTCTCTTAAAGAGTGTTTGTGACCCTGCCCCCAAATGATATTTCAATGCCTTGCACTGAAAGGCAGGTCCAAGTTTCTCAAACTTTGCAGAGGGTTCAGCTCTCACCTAGGACTCCCCATGGGCCAGGTTTGATTTTTTTCCCCAGGTTTCACCATTTGGGGGATTGTCTGCATGGGAAAAGAAGGTGGCTAGAAGTTTTCGTTTGTTTGTTTGTAAGTGGAAAAACTGTCCTACAGCTCAGAGATGCAATCTCCCCAGGAAAAAATCACAATTGACTGGGGAGACAGCATGGAACATTTCCATCCAAAAAGGGAATGTTTTTATGAGCGTATCAAAAGGAGCAACTAGAATGGAAACTGTGTACCAGCCTTAACTATGGAGATTGCTGCCAGCATCTGCTATAATAATAATTAATAGCACGTAGAAAAGAGAGAAAAGCCCCGAAGCAAACCACAGCTTTGCCCACCCTACACCAGAACGACCCGGGGCAGGGTTAGGATTCACTGATTGCCTCGTCAGGTATCCCCATCGATTCTAAAGCACCACGCCTCCGACTGTGGAGACGGAGCTTCTCTCTGACTTGGTGCCACGGGGTAGAATAAACACAGCCCTGGCACTGTGGCTTGTACTCACTGGAGGGCTGGGAGATCTGATGAGCCCCCCCCATGTGTGTGTGTGTGTAGGTGGAACAAGTCAAGGCCCTGCTGCCTGCCATCCTTTGGGGCTCGGATGAGAAGGATGATGGGAGTATTCTGGAGGCCATCTCAGCTGTTCAGAACCTTCTGCAGAGCCTGGATGGGAGTGAGCGCACCAGCGTGGCCAGGAAGCTAATCCCCTTATTCGATGCTGTAAGTCAGGGGCTCTTGACCTGCCCATCCCCAGCCAGGCAGTGTTGTGACTCTGGAGTTGTAGTGGTGGCATATCTGACCTGATCAGTTCCGAGCCATTGCCTGGGCCTCAGGCATTGGTGACACCTTGGTCTCTCGTGTTCTCTGTGTGTGGCATGCAACCGTTTGGTCTCCTGAGGACTGATCTGCTTTAATCTAGCTCAAGTGAACATGCTCAATGTAGTGGTCATGGGGTGAAATGTAATGTCCTGTGCTTTGGAGTCTAGATGAATGAATGGCCCTTAAATGCTATGAAACTATGAAAGTGTTGAACCCATTAAAGAAACCCTCCAAAGAGCCCTTCACTGTGGATGGAGTCAGCACTTACAGGAGGCCTCCAGGGAAATTTAGGAACCACTGTCCTAACCTGTGTTGTCTCCCCCTCAACCCAAACCTTTCTGCAAATGGGTGCCCTCTTGGTGGGCAGACCATGGAGTTATTAGTCAGACTGGCCCCTATCTGTGGTTTGCATTGTGCCAAGCTCACCCTGTAAGGAGAGTGTGAAGCTCCCTCGGTGAGATCCCCTCATGGTTGTGTGTCCATCACAGGTGAGACCCCAGGTGCGCTCTGCTGCCATCATGCTCTTTACAAAGTTGCTTCACACAGTGAAGAGGAGGCAGAAGGCCCTGCTGCAGGAGGAAGTGACCCGCAGCCTGGTCCCACTGCTCCTTCACTTACAGGACGAGGACCCTGATGTGGGCAAGGTGAGTCCCGCTGCCATGTGCTCCCTGGTGCAGCAGGCCCTGACTGCTCCAGCTCTCCTGCTAGGTCTGTCTCCAGAGCCGCCTCCCAAAAGTGAAAAATCTCAGCCCTACCTGCTTACCCAAGCAAGTTCCCTGGCCTTCAATGGACACACAAGTGGAGATGTTTTATGGCTCCCAGCAGCCACTTCCTAAGTCACTGAACTGCAGCCACCATGAAGATCAAACTCCAGGAGCCTCCACTAATAGGAACAAAGAGACACCAAGGGTCAGCAGGATACCATGTGACCCCCACATTCCTTTCCCTGATTGATTATTTCAGCTGGCTTTTCACTGCAGAGTGACCTCAGATTCCAGCTCTTCTCATGATGCAAACTCTCCTTGTCCCATCTTGTGTTGCAGAGGTGTCAGAAAGCCTTGGCTGGGTGTTTTCAGCTCCTGGGATGGTCTTGTCCTAAGCAGATTAACAGCAAGAAGGCTTGGCACACCCATCCCCAGGTGGTGGAAAAGATCTGCCAGCACTCTGTAAGTGAACAATCGGCTTCTCGTGAGTGCTGCTTCTAGATGTGGGACCGGAAACGTGTTCCCTCACTCACTGCTCTGATTGCATGTCTAGTACTAGCATACTGCACTCTGGCTTCCTCTTAGAAGCACCCAGCTCCCCCACTCCTCCCAGTGCCTGTCAGATCTGAACAGCCAGACCTGGCCAGGAGTTCAGTACGGAGGTGAAAGCTCAGAACATAAAGAATCAGATGATGGCAAAAATGCCTTCTGAATCCTGCAGGAAACTGGATGTCCCCATTTTTCACCTTACCCCAGCCCATTGGCCACTTCTGCACCGTATTTCCTATGCTCTGCACCCTCTCTAATGTCCTCCCCAGATGAAGCCCATACAACCGGGCTTCAGTGTTCTCTAGTACCAGCCTCCAGCCCTGCAGTGCCAGCAGCTCAGACACCAGCAATGTGTCTGGTGACACTTTGAAATGGTCATTTAATGACTGCCTGGCATGTAGATGGTCGCCCCCAGGATACATGGATATGGGAGCTGCATTCTTCCCACCCCTCCAAGCCAAGCAGATGAAATCTCTCTTCTCCTCACCCTGCGGCCCCAGCAACAAGAAGCTTCTTTGGTTTCTATTCCTAGGTGCTGAAGCTCAAGAACGTATCTGACATCTTGCTCCAATGTCTGGATCACCTCCAAAGCCCCCAGGCTCCAATACGACGGGCAGCAGCCATCTTTATCGGTAACCACTACTTTTCTTAAGCAACTTCTATCTGAGAGGTTGTCCCGTGTTCTGCTTGGAGGGCACTAGCAGCAAGAATTAACCCCCTGGGATCCTAGTGTCTAGATTTCCTGCCCTTGAGGCAGTTGGGCTGGGGATTATATCAAAAGGCCTGGAGCAAATTACAACCCTACCCTCCAGCTCCACCCACTGGAATCCCTGTGGGACTGCAGCAATACCATAGCCATTGGCAATCAGGCTCTCTGTATCTTCCAAGACATGAGCCTCTTTGTCTTGGAGCTTGTGGACTTGTCTGATTATCCCAGGGACCACTTGAAAGCTGTTTTGCTTGTTGGAAAGACTGACATTTTTTAAAAGGTAGCCCCAGGGGAGGTGAAAACTCCTGCAAGATTCATTTGCATTGTACGTTCCAGGTTGCACTGTTCGAAGCTCAGAGCCCACCATGGTCAGGCAAGAGAAGGAGCTGATACTTCAGTGTAAGTAGTTGCCACATGGCTGTGTTTGCATATGGAAGGAGAGCTCATGCTCCTTGTAGGATATCAGGGTTGGAAGGGACCTCAGGAGATCATCTAATCCAACCCCCTGCTCAAAGCAGGACCAATCCCCAGATAGTGTTTGTTTGTTTTTTAAGCCCCAGTTCCCTAAATGGCCCTCTCAAGGATTGAACTCACAACCCTGGGTTTAGCAGGTCAATGCTCAAACCACTGAGCTATCCCTCCCACTTGTGAACCAGTCTAGGAAAAAGTGCAACTCCCCCGCCATGCTGCTGCATTGAGTTCAATTTAGACGTGGCCAAAGGTAGCTGTTGAGAGAGCCTGGACATCAGTCCCAGCTTTGTTTTCTCTGATGTCAGGCGTCACTTCCATCTCCAGGTGCCAGAAGGTTTTACAAGGAGAAAGTAAATGCCAGGCAGGGTGAGAGGCCCTGGCATGTGTCAGGGAGATGGTGCTAAGGAGGTGGATGCCCCAGAATGCAGTGGAAGATGGTGCTGCCAAGGGCAGATGTCACTGAGGACTTAAGGGGTTATCAGATGGTGATGACATTGATAG